>NW_022681471.1:128720430-128833257 GCF_009764315.1 Trachypithecus francoisi | reverse complement strand
TTTTTTCTAGAGTCTATTTCTGGGTGAATACTGTTTTCTCCATTTCTCAGCAGCCCTGTGTCTTTTCACATGGGTGGGTGTTTTGAGAGTTAACTAGCTTCACTGACCCCAGCTCGCCCAGGCATTCCTGTGCTCTTCCCCAGCTGTGGCCAGCCTCAGCTTGCCTGGACCACCCCGAGCCTCCTCACTGTCTCCTGCATCCCTCCCGCCTGCAGTACATTTTCCTGGAAGCAGTTGCAGGCGTCCTGTCCACACGCCCACCAGCTGTGCCCCTTCCCTGGGAGCCCGCTTCTTGCTTCCTGGATGACTGGAGCAGAATCGGAAGCTATGAGGTTCTGAGATGGTCTGTCTGTGGGTTGTCCACCCCCCTTAGACAACAGCCTGGCCCCTCGTCTTCCCACTGCTTTTAAACATGCAAGAAGCCTGACTGTCCCCTGCCAAAGGCTGGCTTCCTTCCTCCCTTCTTTTCTTTTCTTTTCCTCCCTTCCTCTCTCCTTCCTTCCTCTCTCCCTCCCTCCCGCTCTCTCTCTCCTTCCTCCCTTCCCTTCTCCCTTCCCTTCCCTTCTCCCTTCCCTTCCCTTCTCCCTTCCCTTCCCTTCTCCTTCCTTTGTCTTCCCTTCTCCCTTCCCTTCTCCCTTCCCTTCCCGTCTCCTCCTTCCCTTCATCCTTTCCTTGTCCTTCCTTTCCTCTCCTCTCCTTTCCTTTCCTTTTCCCTTTCCCTCTTTCCCCTTTCTCCTTTCTCCTTTTTCCCCTTTCCTTTCCTTTTCCTTTTCCCTCTTCCTTCCCCTTTCCTTTCCTTTCCTTCTTCCTTTCCTTTCTGTTCCATCTCGCTCTGTCACCCAGGCTGGAGTGCAGTGGCACAATCTTGGCTTACTGTAACCTCTGCTTTCTTGACTTGCTCTGTCACCCAGGCTGGACTACAGTGGTGCAATCTTGGCTCACTGCAACCTCTGCTTCCCAGGTTCAAGCAGTTCTCCTGCCTCAGCCTCCTGAGTAGCTGGGATTACAGGTGTGTGCCACCATGCCCAGCTAATTTTTGTATTTTTATTAGAGAGGGGGTTTCACCATATTGGCCAGGCTGGTCTCAAACTCCTGACCTCAAGTGATCCACCTGCCTCGGCCTCCCAAAATGCTGGGATGACAGGCATGAGCCACTGCGCCCAGCCAGGACTGGCCCTTTCTCTTCCACTGCACATGCTGCAGGCTCACCTGTTACCTGCTCCCACAGCCCTCTGGGGCCTCCCCTGTTCTGGGCCATGCCCTGTCCGATCAGCCCATCTGTTTTCTTTATACTGCTTAGCAGCTCTGAAACCATCTTGAGTTTGTATGTGTTGCCTGCCTCTGAGAGCAATGCTTCCAAGCTGCTCTCCTCACCTCCTTGAACCCAGAAACTTCTGGTGGCTAGAGGGAGGGTGTTGCTGCACACATAAGTGGAGCCGGTCTGCAGTCAGAGTTCTGCTCCCTTCGCAGCCCGTGTCTGCACCTTCCCTATTACAGCTCCATGTGATGGATTCCCACTCTTAGCAGGATCAAGTGAGGCTGTGCCTTGTCTGTTTTATTGCTGTAACTGATTATCTCAATCTTCCACTAAGCACAGGGGAAAACATCTGTTTGGTAAAATCTGCCATGTGATTAGGAAGGAAGGTCATATCATGATGCAGATTTTATTTTCATGGAACGAGGCATGTTTAGGTCAGATGAAAATTGTGTGGCACATTCTGGAACAAAATCACTCATGCACTTTCCGAGGACCCAAGCTCAGCTCCGATTTCTCCCATCCTATTCTCTTTTCTCATCCGTTTCTGTGTTTTTATTCTCCCAGAGAGTTTAACTCAAGAGTCAGGTAAAGCCTGGACATGGTGGCTCATGCCTGTCTGTCATCCCAGCACTTTGGGAGACTGAGACAGAAGAATTGCTTAAGCCCAAGAATTCAAGACCAGCCTGGGCAACGTAGTGGGACCCCATCTCTACAAAAATTAAAAATAAAACTAGCTGGGTGTGGTTGTATGTAGCTATAGTCCCAGCTACTCAGGAGGCTGAGGTGGGAGGATTACTTCAGCCCAGGAAGTTGAGGCTGCAGTGAGCTGAGATTGCACCAGTGCACATCAACTTGGGTAACAGAGCAAGACACTGTCAGCAAGAAAAAGAAAAAAAAAAAAAATCAGCTAAAGCGTCAAGAACAAAGCACAGGGGCACGCACGGCGTAGAGCAGAGTGTAGGGTAAGAAAAAGCCCCCGGGGCATCTTGTCTTAGTTATGACAGCAGTGATTCTCAAAGTGGCATCCCAGAGGACTGTGGGGTTCCGGAAGTGTGTTTTGGCAGATGAGTGAGATCATTTTTCCAACGACAGATCTGAATAGTGATGAATTTCCTCATAGGTGTCAACTAAGACAATACAGCATAGCAGACAGGGTGCAGAAGATTCTAGGGAAGGTGGAATCTCTCTGCAATGAAGCCTCTTCCACGGGGAGCGTCAGGCATTGTGCAGTGGTTCTCAAACATGCTGGCCTCGGGAACCCTTTAGCACATAGCTCAGAGTTATTAACCTGCAGAACTTTCATTTCTGTGTGTTACAGCTGTCCATGCTGACTGCATTTGAAATTAAAGTGGGACTGAAATATAAATAAACAATACATAAATAATATGTATGAGAAGTTAAATAATAATCACAGAGGTGAACATAAATGGCATTTTTTAATGAAAAAAATGTGTAACTGCACTTTCTAGAATTGAAACCATTCAGGCTGTGCGCTGTGGCTCACACCTGTAATCCTAGCACTTCAGGAGGCTGAGATGGGAGGATCACTTGAGCCCAGGAGTTGGAGGCCAGCCTGGGCAACATCGTGAGACCCCATCTCTACAAAAAATAAAATGAAATAAACCAATTGCCCGGGCATGGTGGTGCACGCCCGTGGTCCCAGTACTTTGGGAGGCTGAGGCGGGAGGATCACTGAGGCTGGGAGGTCAAGGCTGCAGTGAGCTGTGGTCTCTCCACTGCACTCCAGCCTGGGTGACAGAGAGAAAACGTTCGTGAGGAGGTTGGCCGTGTTTTCTGGGTTTTGCGAATCTCTTTAGTGTCCAGCTTTCACAAGGACTGCTGGCCTCTCCTCCCTTCATCTGCAGCCTGTCTGCTGTGCTGCATAGCGTGTGTGTGTTGAGTTGAGGCAGAGGAAGAAAATTCATCATTATTCAAAACTGGAGTCAGAAAAACGACCTCACCCATCCCTAAATTGGGGTTGGGAAGCCCCCCTGGGACTCCACTTTGAGAGCCACTGCTGTGATGCCCAAGCCAATGTGCCCGGGGCTATATTTTCACCCTCCGCTCGGCCCCAACCCTCACACACCCCAGTGCTTGCTCCTTCCGCTTTATCTGGCCCTTGAATTCCCCTTTCTCATCTCCCACCTCACCCACCCTGGTTCATCTGAGGAGCACAAATTTTTTATTTATTTATTATTATTTATTTATTATTATTATTATTATTATTATTTCTTTAGAGGGAGTCTCTCTCTGCCGCCCAGGCTGGAGTGCAGTGGCGTGATCTGAGCTCACTGCAGCCTCTGCCTCCTGGGTTCAAGCAATTCTCCTGCCTCAGCCTGCCGCGTAGCTGGGGTTACAGGTGCACGCCACCATGCCTGGCTAATTTTTGTATTTTTAGTAGAGATGGGGTTTCACCATGTTGGCCAGCCTGCTTTCAAACTCCTGACCTTGAGTGTTTCACCTGCCTCGGCCTCACAAAGTGCTGGGATTACAGGCATGAGCCACCACGCCTGGCCTAGATTTTAGATTTTAATCTGAAGGTATCGGGACAAGGATTTTTGAGGAAGAAGTCAAGGTGGGATGAAATTCTAGTGAAATTCTAGTGGCGGCTTTCTTCTTTTCTCTCGAAGCCTCTGCCTTCCTGTTCATGTATGCGTTTCCAAAGCACCCATCTTTCAAGGCCGGCCCCGGCCTTCAGAAGCGGGGCAGGTAGTGTGCCAGCGATAGTTCAGGAGGGGGTTTTTCCAGTGAGGAAAAGGGAGAACATCAGCTCACTGCGCCCAGGGCATCTCTGCCTGATCCGTCCACTTTACTGGAAGATGTAGATAGATGGAATAATTACATTCAAATTTTACTGGCAAATGATAGAGCTAGTGGCACAATTGGTGTTTTTTTTTTTTCATTTTTCTTTTTTTTTTCTCTTTTTTTACAGAGTCTTGCTCTGTTGCCCAGTCAGGAGTGCAGTGGTGCAGTCACAGCTCAGTGCAGCCTCGACCTCCTGGGCTCAAGCAAACCCCCCACCTCCGCCTCCTGAGTAGCTGGGATGACAGGCACACGTTACTGTACCTGGCTAATTTTAAAAAATTTTTTGTAGAGATAGGGTCTTGCTATATTACCCAGGTGATTTCAAATTCCTAGGCTCTAAGGGATCACCTGCCTTGGCCTCCCAAAGTGCTGGGATGACAGCCGTGAGCCACTGCATGAGTGTTTTTTTTTCTTTTGAGACAGGGTCTTGTTCTGTGTCCAGATTGGAATACAGTGGTACAGTCATAGTTACTGAAGCCTCGACCTCTCGGCTCAAGCGACCTCCTGCCTCAGCCTCTTGGGACTACAGAAGCTGTAGCTGGGAACACAGGCACACACCGGCATGTCCAGTTAATTGTTAAATTTTTTTGTAGAGACGAGGTCTCACCGTGTCGTCCAGGCGGTCTTGACCTCCTGGGCTCAAGCAGTCCTCCCGCGTTGGCCTCCCCAAATGCTGGGATGACAAGCATGAGCCATTGTGCCTAGCCTGAGCGTGACTTTTTCAGGTGAAAATCTCGAGCTTGCATTCATGCTGATTAGCAGATTGTCCTTACTAGTATAGCTGTCACCACAGATCAATTTAGCTTGCTTAATAATGCCAAATGCCATATGATGAGAATTTATTCTCCACTTGGTAAGAATTGGAAGCAGTCTGTATGTTTAGAGACAGAAATTTGAGGGTTTCAGAGGGCACTGCCCAGGCTTCCGGGGGAGTGCTGTTTCTCAGACACACACACACACACAACTGTCTCTGCTTTTTCTTTCGGGCAAGATCATCAGTTAGTGCTCACTTACTATTTATTGTTTTCTGCTATTAATACCTTTCCCATGATCTTATGTATTGTCTACTGTCCAACAGCACTTCGTTAATGTTCTCCATAATGTTTTTAGGTATGTATGACGCATTTCCTCCTGGAGTTCAATGCTCCATTCCTGTATTTGTGCATTTCCCCGATCAAGTCACACAGCTGAATGTATTCAGACAGGGTCACCACCCAAACCTAGAGAGAAGCAGGAATACAAGTCCCCCAACTACTGTTACAGAGAACGCTGCGGGTGGGTGAGGGAGGACGGGCTCGGGAGTTTGTTCACGTCTGAGGCGGCAGGGTTGGTGCAGGTTGGAGTGTCCGTGCTCAGAGCTCTGCCTCCCAGCCTGGCCTGGGTGGTTTATCAGTATGTTGTGGTGGCTCTTAACTCCAGAACTAGTGGACCAAAGAGAGATGCTGTTGGAAAAGTCACCTTCGTGCTGAAGTGCAAAATGAGCAACTGAAAGGTTATTTAAGAAGGAAGAAATGCTGTGTTAAGGCCACATCGCACACACCTAATCATTTACCTTTCTCTAGTATCTTTCATTTCCTCATGTAACCCACCCCCACTTCTCTGTCACCTCTGCCATTGATTTTCATTTTTGTACTTTGTATTTCTCCTCTTTGTTTTCCTTTGAATTTTTCTTCACTGCAGTGTATTGGACAGTTCATGTGTGTAGTTCTACATATGAATGTCTGACGCTGCTGTAGAAACTACCACAGATGGAAGGTTTAAACAAGAGAATTTTATCCTCTCCTAGTCCTGGAGACCAGAAGTTTGAGATCAAAGTGTCTCAGGACTGCGCTCCAGGGAAGGATCCTTCCTGCCTCTCCAGCTCCTGGGGGCTCCAGGCGTCCCTGGGCTTGTGGCCGCATCACTGCAGTCTCTGCCTCACCTTCATGTGGCCTTCTCCTCTGTGTCTCTGTCTCCCCTTCAGTCTCTTAGAAGGAAGGACACTGTCATGGATTTAGGGCCACCCTAATCCAGGACGATCTCATCTCAAGATCCTTCAATTAATCACATCTGCAAAGACCCTGTTGCCAAATAAGGTCTCATTCCAGGTCTGGGCATTAGGATGTGGACGGATCTTTCTGAAGGCCACAGTTCAATCCACTACAGGTGTATCCAGTTCCCTCTGGAGACGTTAGGGGAGGATCCTCCCTGCCTCCCCCAGCTCCTGGGGGCTCTAGGAGTCCCTGGGCTTGTGGCCGCATCACTGCATCTCTGCCTCTGTTCGCATGTGGCCTTTTCCTCTGTGTGTGTGCCTTCTCTTCAGTCTCTTATGATGATACCTGTCATTGGATTTGGACCTACCCTATTCTAGGCTGATGTCATCTGAAGCTCCTCGAGTTAATTCTATCTGCAAAGACCCTGTTTCCCAATAAGGTCCCATTCACAGGTTGGTGGGGCAGGATCACAGGTGTAACTTTCTGGAGACCTCTCATTCCACCCACTCCACTGAATTTTGTTAAGGTCAGGAAGTGATTTGGAATCTACAAGAGAATTATTTTTGCTCTTTGGCATTTCTGATCATCAATGAGGGTATCATTTGAAAGCTCCATTTTATAAGGTATTTCCGTTGCTAGAATACCTGAATTAGAGTATCTAAGTCAAAAGAAGCTAAATAGAAAACATGACTTTGAGCCAATGAGTCTCTGTCCTGTTCTCTGTATGAGAAAATCTCAGAAGTACAACTTGTGCCTCGGACATGTAGGTGTCTAGTATACACTTACTGGTTGATGAAGTGGTTTGGCTTTGTGTTCCCACCCAAATCTCATGTTTAAATGTAATCCCCAGTGTTGGAGGCGGGACCTGGTGAGAGGTGGTTGGATCATGGGAGTGGTTTCTGATGGTTTAGCAACATTGCCCTAGTACTGTCTTGTGAGAGTTCTCAGGAGATCTGATGGTTTTAAAGTGTGGTACTTCCTCCTTTGCTCGCTCTCACTTATCTGCCACCAGGTAAATGTGCCCTGCTTCCCCTTCGCCTTCCGCCATGATTTGTAAGTTTCCTGAGGCTTCCCTAGCCGTGCGGGACTGTGAGTCCATTAAATACTTTTTCTTTCTTTTTATTGTTCTTCTTCTCTTTCTTTTTTTGTTTTTTTTTTTTTTTTTTGTTGAGACGGAGTCTCGCTCTGTCGCCCAGGCTGGAGTGCAGTGGCCGGATCTCAGCTCACTGCAAGCTCCGCCTCCCGGGTTGACGCCATTCTCTCGCCTCAGCCTCCCGAGTAGCTGGGACTACAGGCGCCCGCCACCTCGCCGGCTAGTTTTTTGTATTTTTTTTTAGTAGAGACAGGGTTTCACCGTGTTAGCCAGGATGGTCTCGATCTCTGACCTCGTGATCGCCCGTCTCGGCCTCCAAAGTGCTGGGATTACAGGCTTGAGCCCGCGCGCCGGCCTTTTGTTTTTTTTTGAGCCGGAGTCTCGCTCTGTCACCCAGGCTGGAGTGCAGTGGCACTATCTCGGCTCACTGTGAGCTCCGCCTCTTGGGTTCACGCCATTCTCTTGCCTCAGCCTCCTGAGTAGCTGGGACTACAAGCGCCCGCCACCACGCCCGGCTAATTTTTTGTATTTTTAGTAGAGACGGGGTTTCACCATGTTAGCCAGGATGGTCTCGATCTCCTTGACCTTGTGATCTGCTTGCCTCGGCTTCCCAAAGTGCTGGGATTACAGGCATGAGCCACTGTGCCTGGCCTAAATCTCTTTTCTTTATAAATTACTCAGTCTCAGGTAGTTCTTTATAGCAGACTGCAAATGGACTAATACAGTTGACTTCTAGGTGTTCTTGGATTTATCTTGGTCTTTGCAGTTTTAAGTATATATGTTTTTTAGTTTTTTTCACATATTTTAAAAATTTCTAGATATTACTAAAGTCTGTTGGTTTCTGCAGCAGGACTGCAATCTTTTTACTACAGTCAACAAAGCATAGCATGACAATCTTGTTTTTACACACGCACCGCTATTTTCAAGGCTGTATTTGCATGTATTTCTGTTTTTCCTGGTCTTCAGGGGTCAAGAAATGGTTTTCTTGGGGCAGAGAGCTTTGGTCAGCTTTGCAGACCACCCAGTCTCAGTTACAAATACAGACTCTGCTCCTGCACCTTAAAAGTAGTCACATAGTGAGACCGTATCCCTATAGAAAGTCAAAAAATTAGCCAGGCGTGGTGGCACACACCTGTGGTCCCTGCTACATGGGAGGCTGAGGTGGGAGGGTGGCCTCATGGAGGAGTTCAAGGCTACCGTGAGCTATGATTGCACCACTGCACTCCAGCCGGGTGACAGAGTCAAACCTTGTCTCACAAAAAAGAAAAAATATGATAAAATCAGGCTCTTCATTGGCCTCTACACATTTATTGATCACCTGTTGTGTGCCATACTGTTCCGTGAATGAGGAGTATAAAGAAATTCAGTAATGGTTATGGTGGGACTCACATCTATAGTCCCATTACTTTGGAAGGCTGAAGTGGGAGGATCACTTGAGCCCAGGAGTTGGAGACCAGCCTGGGCAACATAGTGAGACTTCGTCTCTACCAAAAGTTAAAAAAAAAAAAAAAAAATCAGCCTGACGTGGTGGTGTGCACCTGTAGCCCCAGCTGCTCAGGACGCTGAGGTGGGAGCATAGCTTGAGCCCTGGAGGTCAAGGCTCAGTGCAGTGAGCCAGGATCACGCTGCGGTACTCCAGCCTGGAGGCAACAGAGCAAGACCCTGTCTCAAAAAAAAAGTAGTTCACTGACGTTCACTTGCAGTTTATTGAGGGTGCCTTATAGTGCCGTGCAAGCCGGCTCAGTACCGAGCTCTCCAAGGCAGGACATAGCAGGTACTGCTTGTGCTGTAGACTGAAGGAAGCCTCGAGAAAGGTGTCCTGTTCTTGGCCATAGTGGCGTATTTACCACTGTAAACTTTAACAGTTATTTACATTTTATTTCATTTATGTACTCCGTCTCGCTCTGTCACCCAGGCTGGACTGCAGTGGCACGATCTCAGCTCACTGCAACCTCTGCCTCTCAGGTTCAAGCAGTTCTCCTGCCCCATCCTCCTGAGTAGCTGAGATTACAAGCACCGGCGACCATGCCCAGCTAATTTTTGTATTTTTAGTAGAGACGGGTTTCACCATGTGGGCCAGGCTGGTCTGGAACTCCTGACCTCAAGTGACCTGCCCGCCTCAGCCTCTCAAAGTGCTGGGATTGCAGGCTTGAGCCTCAGCATCCAGCCTATATTTTATGTTATGTTATGTTATGTTATGTTATGTTATGTTATGTCATGTTATGACAAGGTCTCACTCTGTCACCCAGGCTGGAGTGTGGTGATGTGATCACTGCTCACTGCAGCCTTGACCTCCTGTGCTCAAGCGATCCTCCCCCCTCAGCCTCCCAAGTAGCTGGGACTACACGTGTACACCACCACACTCAGCTAATTTTTTTTTTTTTAAGGACTGGGTTTTGCTGTATTGCCAGGCTTATTTTATTTTTTAAATTGACACATAATAATTGTACGTATTCGTGGGGTACACAGTGATGCTTTGATACAAAGAATGGAGTAATCAGATCAGGGTTAATTAGCATATCCATCATTTCAATTATTTACTATTTCTTTGTGTTAGGAACATTGAATATCCTGTATCTATTTGAAACTGTACATGTTATTGCTAATTATAGTCACCCTACAAGGCTATAGAACACTGGAACATATTCCTCCTATCTTGTATCCTTTAACAAACCTCTCCCTGTCTCTCCCTTCTTCCCTTCCCAGTGTCTAGTATCCTCTGTTCTTCTTTATCCTTTCAGGAGATCAGCTTTTTATAGCTTTCATATATGAGTAAGCACAAGTACTGTTTAATGTTCTTTTCCTGGCTTATTTCACCTAACATAACGTCCTCCAGTTTCATCCGTGTTGCTGCCAATCAGAGGATTTTATTCCTTTTCATGGCTGAATAGTATTCTACTGTGTGTAGATACCACCTTTTCTTTAATATCTGCTCATCTGCTGATGGACACCTAGGTTGATTCCGTGTCTTGGCTGTTGTGAATAGTGCTGCGGTAAACATGGGCGTGCCGATGTCTCTCCAATATCATGGCTTCCTTTCCTCTGAACAGATACCTAGTCATGTGATGGCCGGGTCATATGGGAGTTCCATTTCTAGTTTTTTGAGGAACCTCCATACTCTTCATTGTGGTGGCTTTACTAGTTTACATTTCCACCAGCATTGCATAAGAGTTCCCTTTCTGGCCAGGCACGGTGGCTCATGCTGGTAATCCTGTAATCCTAGCACTTTGGGAGACCAAGCTGGGTGGATCACTTGAGCCCAGGACTTCAAGACCAGCCTAGGCAACATGGTGAACCCCCGCCCCCTCCAAAAAGTACAAAAATTAGCCAGCGTGGTGGTGGGCGCCTGTGGTCCCAGCTACTTGGAAGGCCGAGGCAGGTCGATCGCTTGAGCCTGGGAGGCAGAGGTTGCAGTGAGCTGAGATTGCACCGCTGCACTCCAGCCTGGGAGACAGAGCGAGAGCCTGTCTTGCAAAAAAAAAAAAAAAAAGAGTTCTCTTTTCTCCACACCCTCACCAGCATTTGTTATTTTTGTGTGTATGTGTCTTTTTTTTTTTTTGAGACAGAGTTTCACTCTTGTCGCCCAGGTTGGAGTGCAATGGTATGATCTTGGCTCACTGCAACCTCCACCTTCCGGGTTCAAGTGATTCTTCTGCCTCAGCCTCCTGAGGAGCTGGGATGTCAGACGCGTGCCACCATGCCCAGCTAATTTTTGTAATTTTAGTAGAGATGGAGTTTTACCATGTTGGCTAGACTGCTCTCAAACTCCTGACTTCAGGTGATCTACCCGCCTCGGCCTCCCAAAGTGCTGGGCTTACAGTGTCTTTTTGATAATAGCCATCTTAACTGGATTGAGATAATGGATGCCTCATGAAGGTTTTGATTTGCCTTTCCCTGATGATTAGTGACATTGAGCATTTTTTTCATATACCTGTTGGCCTTTTCCATGTCTTCTTTTGAGAAATGTCTGTGAAGACCACCTGCCCATTTTTCAGCTGGACTGCTTAGCTTTTCGCTGTGGAGACGTTTGAGTTCCATGCGTGGTCACGGTGGTGGATTCACCCTGGTAAACATGAGAGAGCATTTCCGTCCAGTGTTGAGTGCACAGTTAAGGAATGGGCTGGTGGCCCCTCTGAATAAGATGCCCAAAGGAGTTGCCTTCTGCTCGGCAGACGCCTCTCAAATGGTTGGTCTTTATATTCTCTCCAAGGGAGCTTCCCTTCCATCGGGCTGTGGCACACGATGCCTTGCCTCTTAGAACCATCTGACTGTCACGTGCCTTCAGATCGTGACAGCTTCAGTGTGCGGGGAAGAGTGCATGTGAAATAAATTATCTTCTGCCTGTGTTAAGCAGAAATAGCTATCTTTACAAAGCAGGGATTTTTTTTCCATGCTTACTCCCCACTAAAAATACATGTTTGTTTTTCTAACAGGTTCCTCCGTTTTTTGATGACAACCCGTTTGGCATTTATCAGAAAATTCTTGCAGGCAAAATAGATTTCCCCAGACATTTGGATTTCCATGTAAAGTAAGTAAACCGTTTGCCTCGTCATGGGGTGTGTTTATTTTTAAAGTGTCTAAAATCACCATGAAAACACACACTCAGCAGGATACCATATTGTGGTATTAAATGTGCTGTGCATAAACTATTTTGGACAGTTGTCTTTTCCACAAGAAAAGAAAAAGATTTTAAGTATTCTGCTTTAATGATAACTTCACATTTTAATGAGTCTTGGCCGTATTTTATTCTTTTGGTGATATGTTATATTTAAAATGAGCCAATGAACGAGTTTGTCATCGTATTTTATAAGAGAGCAGTTTTGGACTTTGACAAGAAGGATCCTCCTAGTTCTGTGGCTAGCAGAACTGTTGATGGGTTTAGCAGAGTTTTATCCTTTCTCTCCTGCTTAAATTATGCTCAACCTCTAAGCCCTTTTTAACATCAACATTTTCAGTTCTGAGCATGTTGCTTTACGAACATTTATATAGTTGCTGGATATTGGCAACTTTGGATGCACATTTGTTGCAATAGGGAGAAAAGATATTTTGTTAAATATAAGAATGCTTTTGGTTTTCTGGCTACCTTACCCAGTCTGGTCACCTGGTAGTCATTTTTACTGCAATAAGCACTGATTTCTGTTTTGTTTCACTGTATTTTTCAGATGAGTTGATGGGTGTACCAGCCCCCTGGGCACAAACTAGAGCTGAATGCATCTAGTTGAGAATTAAACTTTTATTTTCCATGGCCTATTTTCTTATGAGCCAGTGGAAGTTCAGTTTGGAGAAGACTTATTTCAGGGCAGTGGACCAGGTTGTTTTGAATATGCCCCTTATGGGGCCACTGGCTACGTTCAGTTGAGTTTCTTGATGGTGAATGCACCCCATCCTAACCAGAGGTCTTAGTCTGAACAGAAGATAAGGTCGTGTTTTATTGGCTTGAGCTTGTGTTGTGTTTGACACACTAGAGGCAGGCTTTAACAGACTTCAGCGAGAAAACGAGGCTCGCTTAGCAATGAGTCGCCTAGAAGGAACACCCTGTCCAGTGAATGGTAAGACAGGGAGGTGAGGTGTCAGGGGAAACAGCACCTCAGAAGCCAACTGCTCTGGAAGGAAATAGAAAGGATTGTATAGAACCTCTCTCTCAGGCCCCAAATCCCATCTGAGTCGAGTGACATTATATCAAGTGGATGGCAAAGCACTTTTATGATCGAGTTTGGCCAGGTGAGGTGCTCATGCCTGTGATCCCAGCACTTCAGGAGGCTTACTTGGGGCCAGTCCAATAGTTTGAGGCCAGCCTGGACAATGTAGCAAGACCCCATGTCTACAAAAAATTAAAAAATTAGCTGGGCATGGTAGCATGTGCCTGTAGTCCCAGCTACTAGGGAGGCTGAGGTGGGAGGACTGATGGAGCCCAGGAAGTCGAGGCTGCAGTGACCTGTGATTGCACTGCTACACTCCAGACTGGTGAAAGAGTGAGACCCTCTCAAAAAAAGAAAAAAAAAATTAAAAAATAATCATATATATATATTTAAGGGGGGGGGGAGAGGGAGAGAGGTTTCCAATGTCCTGTGGAAACAAACAAACAAACAAACAAAAAAAGGAATTGCAAAAATAGAACACACCAGAAGCATAATCAAAGTCTGGTCTCTTGCCACTTTTCCTTCTTTCTCTCTGGAGAGTAGGGAACCAGCAGTGACCATCTTGGTACTGTCTGATCTAACATACCTCTTTTTATGTAGCTCCCAGCCCCTTCCAGTGTTCCCCACAATGTCCCTGTCCCTTTACGTACCCAGTGCGGGTCTACCAAGAGCACGAACAGTGGTAGTTGAGTAAAACTTCATTTCCTCCCGTTATTTGTTAAATCTTCTCAAATTGACTGAGAAGTAAGACCTCAGTGACTCATATCTTTCCTTTTTTTTTTTTGGTAGAGATGGCTATGGGGGTCTTGCTGCATTGCCTCGGCTGCTTTTGAACTCCTGGGCTCAGCTGATCCTCCTGCCTTGTCCTCCCCAGGTGTGGGGATTACAGGCGTGAGCCACTGCACCTGGCCTTAATCATGCATTTTCTTATCCAAATCACTGTTCCTGGTTGTCCATGACGCTAGCATTTTGATTCTCAGCTTTTTAAAGTCATATGTTGCTTCCTGCAGCTTGTATCATTTGACCGGGTAAACATGTCACCTGGGCAAATGGCATGTCAGGATTGACATTCCTTATAGAAAGAAATATCATTGAAAAGAAAACACCAAAACAAAGCTTTGGGACTGGTTGCCAGTTCAGTAGAGGTATTATCTGCCGGTGTTTTTTTCATGCCTGAAAGTACCTGCATCTGAGAGGAGCCAGCTGGTGCCAGAATCATAATAAAATTTAGAATTTTGGCTCTAGTGCATCTCCAGCTGTGGACACTTCTGTTGTTCCTTTATAGGGCTTTGTGTCTTCGGGGGCCCCTTCACATCCACACTCTTTACTTTCTAGACTCTGCTTTATAAGAGTTTGCTTTGGTATTTTACTTTTTTTGTTTTTTTTTTAAGAGTGGATGTCTTGCTCTGTCACCCAGGCTAGAGTGCAGTGGCACAATCATAGCTCACTTCAGCCTCTATGTCCTGGGCTCAAATGATGCTCCCACCTCAGCCTCCCGAGTAACTGGTGCTACAGTCTTGCACCACCATGCCTGGCCAATGTTTTGATTTTTTGTAGAGACGGGGTCCTTACTATGTTGCCGATGCTGGTCTCAAACTCTTGGTCTCAAGTGATCTTCCCACTTCAACCCCCTGCATAGCTGGGATTACAAGCCACTGTGCCCTGTATTTTAAATAAATCTTCATTTTCTTACATGCGAAACACCAAAAAAATTTTTAAAAAAACTCAAGGTCATCACTTTGTTTTCTTACATGCCAGACACACACGCACACACACACACACACGCACACACACAAATTGAAATTTATCAAGGTGATCACCAAAACATTCTGAAATAAACATAGGACTTTTTTTCCCACTGTAATTTACACCACTGCCTGCCCCATTAGTGTACACACTTAAAGCTGATTGGACTGGGATTATAAGAAAACAGGTTTATTTAAAATATAAAAGCATAAATAAACTTTTCGTATAATCCCACTCCAGTGAGCTTTAAGTTTAAGTGTGTGTGGTAAGGGGGCAGGGAGTGGTGTAAATCCTATGGGGAAAAAGCCCCGCATTTATTTGGGAATGTTTTGGGGTATAGCATTTGATGACCTTGATTTTTATTTGGCAGAGGGGAGCATGTCAAAATAATGAAGGAGAAACTCACTAAGTAGTGGAAAGGTTTGTAACTTTTCGGTGATGTTTTATATTCCCCACCCTGCTCAAAGCTTTTCAGCCTTGCAGGATGGATACAAAATCCCAGCCTTAGGTGGGCGGACAGATGGTCTCTGAGGTTTGCTCTGAGGCAAAGAAGCAGTGAAATCTGACAAGCATCCCATTGTAATTCAGAAAGCATGGTGGCAGGAAACTCTGCTTAAATTTCCGATCAGACAGGACTGGCGAGTTTCACAGTCTAGATGGTGGAGTCTGACCCTGGGACGTCACCTTGCTTGTCGGAGTCTCCGCAGTCCGTCACCGAACCTGGGAGTGGCCCAGTCCAAGTTTGTGCTACTTTCCCTGGGACGTAGTTTATGCCAGGAAAGCCTAGATGCGTACACCGGGGTCGTGGGGATTGGATTGTTTGGGGGGACTTCAATATATTATATTATTATTTCATGTTATGTATATTATTATACATAATATACTCTGTGTATTACATGTGTACATGCAGACACACATGATTATTTCCACTTCCATAAATATGCATCTTAAAACTCACCTAATCTACTGGAAGTCTTCAACATCATCTCCAATTACCCATCCTCATTGAACCAGCTTGCTGTTGTTTTTGTTGTTGTTGTTTGTTTGTTTTGAGACTGAGTGTAGCTCTGTCACCCAGGCTGGAGTGCAGTGGCTCAGTCTCAGCTCACTGCAACCTTTACCTCCTGTGTTCAAGCAGTTCTTATGCCTCAGCCTCCCAGGTAGCTGGGACCACAGTCATGTGCCAGCATGCCCAGCTAAAGTTTTTTTTTTTTTTTTTTGTAGAGATGGGGTTTCACCATGTTGGCCAGGCTGGTCTGAAACTCTTGATGTCAAGTGATCCACACACCT
Source organism: Trachypithecus francoisi (assembly GCF_009764315.1). Classification (NCBI taxonomy): domain Eukaryota; kingdom Metazoa; phylum Chordata; class Mammalia; order Primates; family Cercopithecidae; genus Trachypithecus; species Trachypithecus francoisi. The sequence goes on along the minus strand of NW_022681471.1, from coordinate 128,817,453 downwards.
TGGCCTCCCAAAGTGCTGGGATTACAGGTGTGAGCCATTGTGCCCAGCCTCCCGGCTTGCTGTATTTCTGACATGGTCTGTTATTTAAAAAGGAAGATTACAAGTGAAGAAGCAGACTTAGGAGACTCATCCTAATGTGTGTGCTTATGGGAAAGCCAGCCTTTTACAACAGGAATCCCATCAATAAGCAGACCCCCAGGGCAGCGCGTGACTGTTGATGTTGGTGAAAGCAGATGTCTTCTATTTTGCAGGGACAGCCTGACAGGCATGCTTATGTTCAATGTCTGGATCTTCCCTGCAGGCACATACAAATTTCACCCTTTTCTACTCAAAGGGGTAGTTTCTTTACAAGATATAATCAACCCCCTTCCCTTAGCTTCAGCTGTGCAGGGGGCAACCCAGCCTTGCATAGGTTATTGAAGAGCCGGTGATGGTAGGAAATAAGCAGTAGAAAATGTTTTGCTAAAATGGAGATGAAACCGTGGTCCTCGGAGTGGGTAGGCCTTACCTCTGTTGCCGTGCTGCGTTTGCTGATGTGGATATATAATCTGTGCACTTTTTCTTTTTTTTTTGTCTCCTTCTCCTACACAGAGACCTCATTAAGAAACTGCTCGTGGTTGACAGAACAAGGCGATTAGGAAACATGAAGGTCAGTATTTGATCCTGTAGGTATTCAGTGGTACCCGATGTGCGTGTCTGCCATCTGACACCCATATTGACATGTGCAGATATAAACCAAGGTTTAGCGGTCGGATTTAATCACTGCCCAAATTTCAAATCTGGTGCTTTATTTATTTATTTATTTATTTTACTTGAAACTGCCAGGAAAGATCTATCAAATCTGAGTTTCTGGGCACACAACATCAAACTGGGTCTACACTGTATCTCCCCTCCCCTCAAGCAAGGTAATAGAGCAATAACAATTTATAAGTTATTACTCATTATTTTGTTTACTTATTTATTTTATTTTTTAAACAGCTTTACAGAGAGTGAACTCACACACCGTGCAATTTACCCATCTAAAATATGCAATTCAGTAGCTTTTAGTATACACACGATTATGTACAGCCACCCCCATGGTTCATCTTAGAACATTTTCATCAGCTCAAAAAAGAAACCCTTCAGCTATCACTGTGCTGCTATTCTTTCATCCTCTCTTGCCCTAAGCCAGCGGTCCCCAACCTTTTTGACACCAGGGGCCAGTTTTGTGGAAGACAATTTTTCCACAGACCACACAACCTAAATCCCTCACATGCGCAGTTCACAACAGGGTGTGTGCTCCTATGAGAATCTAACGCCACCGCTGATCTGACAGGAGGCGGAGCTCAGGTGCTAACGCCATCCATGGGGAGCAGCCGTCAATACAGGTGAAGCTTTGCTCACCTGCCTGCTGCTCACCTCCTGCTGTGTGGCCCATTTTGGTTCCTCATAGGCCATGGACCACTACCAGTTTGTGGCTCAGGGGTTGGGGACCCTGACCCTAAGCAGCTACTAATCTACTGACTTTCTCTGTAGGGTTCGGTATTCTGGGCTCTGCTAAAAATGGCCCTGCTAAAAATGGAATTGTACAAAATGTAAGCTTTTGCGTCTGACTTCTTTCTCTGAGCATGATGTCTTCAAGGTTCATCCAGGCTATATAGCCTGTGTCAGAGCTTCCTTCCCTTTCATGACCACATAGTGTTCGATTGTGTGGGCAGACCTTGTTTTGTTTATCCATTCATCCATGGATGGACACCTGAGCTGTTTCCACCTTTTGGCTTTTGTGAATAGTTCCGCCATGGACATGGGAGTATATGTTTTATGTGCGCAAGTGATGATTTTAAAAGTTGTGTATCAGGTATGATTTCCACAAACTTTTTGTGTGGAGGCAAATGCATAATTGACAAACAGACTGTTCTGTAAGTAGTATCATACCTTATATGCAAGTTTTGGCATCCCTGAATTTGATAGAATTCGTGAACTTTTTGTTGGCTGTTTCTAGCTCTGGACAACCTTGGAGGGACTTATACATGGAGGAACTTCTATATATGTCTTGACCCTGTAAATTACAGTCTGGAGAGACACAGTACACCAGGATGTGAGGCTTGAACCACTTGGCTCTCCTGGGGCCCTCTGTGTGGTTTAGGAGTCTCCAGTGGCTGCCGTAACAATGGACCACAAACTAGGGGCTTAACAGGAGTTTATGCTCTCCCCATCCTGGAGACCAGGAGTGTGAGATCAAGGTGTCTCAGGCCTCCAGAGGCTCTAGGGGAGGATCCTTCCTGCCTCTCCCAGCCCCTGGGTGCTCCAGGCATCCCTGGGCTTGTGGTCGCATCCCTCTAGTCTCTGTCTTTTTCTTCACGTGACCTTCTCCTCTGTGTCTGTGTCTCCTCTTCTGTCTCTTATGAGGACACCTGTCACTGGATTTAGGGCCCACCCTACTCCAGGATGATGTCATCTCAAGAACCTTAATTTATAGCCGGGCGAGGTGGCGGGCGCCTGTAGTCCCAGCTACTCGGGAGGCTGAGGCAGGAGAATGGCATAAACCCGGGAGGCGGAGCTTGCAGTGAGCTGAGAACCGGCCACTGCACTCCAGCCTGGGCAATAGAGCGAGACTCCGTCTCAAAAAAAAAGAACCTTAATTAGTTACATCTGCAAAGACCCTGTTTCCAAATTAAGTGATATTCACAGGCACTGGGGGATAGGACATGCACATATCTTTTTGAGGGACATTGTTCACCCAGTAACTGTAGTCAAGCTTCTGTCCTTTACCTTATTTTTAGACAGGGGCCAATACCTTCAGGTCTCCAAGGAGCCTGTCCAGCCAGGTTGCACGGTGTGGATTCATCTGTGCCACGGCTCTTCGTAAAAGTGGATGGGTCCTGTGTTAATGCCGCAGCCATTTGGAAAAGAGCTGGGTCTCTTGCTGGGACTGCAGGGAATTGCAGATGACCCATATCTAGAATCTGCTGGGAATGGCATAGTGACCGTTATAGGTACCTTCTGAGGAGGAAGAACAAGTTTCCCAATCAAAGGAATTAGGGAAAAGCTCACGAACTCTCAAATTAGGTCTTAAAGTCTAGTTAAAGCTTCCTGATATGGAGATAAACTGAAAGAAACTCAAGAAAACACTTCATTATTTTTTAATTAACACATGAAAATGGTTTTATTTATCATGTACAACATGAAGTTTTGAAATATGTACCCATTGTGGAATCGGTCCATTGAGTTCATTAACATATGCATTACCTCACATAATTACCATTTATTTGTGATGAGAACACTTAAGATCTATTCTGAAAAAAATTGTTTTTAAGAGATGGGGTCTTGATGTGTTGCCCAGGCTGGTCTCAAACTCCTGAGCTCAAGTGATCTGCCCGCCTCAGCCTCACAAAGTGCTAGGATTATAGGCAGGAGCCACTGCACCCGGCAAGATCTACTCTTCTAGAGATTCGTGAGAGTACATCATTAGTTATAATCACCGAGCTGTGCAGCGTTATAGTCACCGAGCTGTGCAAGCGACCGACCGAACTTGTTCCTCCTGTCTCACTCTTTGTCTGTTTTGACCAATGACTTCCCATCTCAGTCCTTTCCCAGCCCCTGGTATCCACCATTCTACTCTCTGCTTCTATGAATTCAACTTTTTTAGATTTCCCATGTAAGTGAGATTAGGTGGTATTTGTCTATCTCTACCTGGCTTATTTCTCTCTCTTTTTTTTTTTTTTTTTTTTGAGACAGAGCCTTGCTGTATTGCCCAGGCTGGAGTACAGTGGCACAATCTCTGCTCACTGCAACCTCCACCTCCCGGGTTCAAGAGATTCTCCTGCATCAGCCTCCCAAGTAGTTGGGATTGCAGGTGCCCGCCACCATGCCCAGCTAATTTTTGTATTTTTGGGTACAGACGGGGTTGCACTACGTTGGCCAGGCTGGTCGTGAACTCCTGACCTCAAGTGATCTATCTGCCTCAGCCTCCCGAAGTGCTGGAATTACAGGCGTGAGCCACCATGCCTGGACCTTATTTCTCTTAATATAATATCCTCCAGGTTGATGCATGTTTTTGGAAATGACCAGATTTCCCTCCTTTTCCTGGCTGAATAGTACTCCATGGTGTACATATAACATGCTTTCTTTATCCACTCCCCTCTTGATGGGCACACAGGTTGATTCCCTATCTTGGTGGTGTGAATCGTGGTGCAGTGAGCATGGGGGTGCACAGATCTCTTTGATATAGTCATTTTTTTTTCCTTTGGGTATATATCCAGTAGTGGGATTGCTTGAGCCTCTTGTAGTTCTATTTTTAGTTTGTCAGGGATGAAACTGTCTGATTAAAATGGAAGTATGTTCCTGGGTAGCCCCTGGTCTGTGGCTGCCCTAGAGAGGGACACTTACTCTTTTTCCCACTCTGACCGCCTCTCCATCCTCTGCTGCACTGCCATCCTCAGCCTACGTGTATCACTGCGTTCCCAGGCAGTTGTCATAGCTCCCAGTGGCCTTCCCGCCACTGATTTTCCCCACAATCCCTCCTCTTCCCTAGGAAGAAGGGTCTGTCATTCATAGCCTGGAGCCCCAGGGCCTTAACTTGGTTAAGAACTTTCCAGATTCTTCTCATCCCGTGCTTCTCATCTGATGATTCTGTGGTCTTCCCCGTGAACCCTCATGCAGCCAGGATGGATGAGCCACCTGCTGCCGTACCTGTCACCATCACACCTTGCTGTTCTTCTCTCTTCGCTTGGCACCTCTTCATTTGGGGGTCTTCCCTTCTTCTTCTGGAACCACATCCGTTCTGTTGAACTCCTTCATCCTCTGTGGACACTGCTGTGCCCTTCACGCTTGGAAAATCCCCAGCATGTTCCTTTTTTTAATATTAGCTGGACTTATACATGTACATGCAGCTGCATACACACTTTATAGATATAATATAAAATATATAGAGATTTATATACAAATTTATTTATATAATATAAAGTATGTGTATCTATCTACACACATTGCATTTTTATATACTTTATATACAAACCAGCATAAAAAAGGTCAAAGGAATACAGATTTATATATGCATTATATAAATAGATAATTGTACATATATGTAGATAGATATTTTATGTAATATTGATATATAAATATATAGTATATGTAGATACTTAGAATACATATATATTTAGAAATAAATAACGTAAAAATCTATATAATAAAGATATATACATATATAGATATATAATACAGGTATGTAGATATAATATAAAGTGTGATGCTGGGCGCGGTGGCTCACGCCTGTAATCCCAACACTTTGGCAGGGAGGCAGGCCGATCACCTGAGGTCAGGAGTTTGAGACCAGCCTGGCCAACATGGTGAAACCCCGTCTTTACTAAAAATACAAAAATTAGCCGAGTGTGGTGGTGGGTGCCTGTAATCCCGGCTACTTGGGAGGCTGAGACAGGAGAATTGCTGGAACCCGGGAGGCAGAGGTTGCAGTGAGCCGAGACCACACCATTGCACTCCAGCCTGGGCAACAAGAGCTCAACTCCGTCTCAAATTAAACAAATAATAATAATAATATAAGTGTGTATACCTATATATAGATATATTGCATTTTTTTTTGAGATGGAGTCTTACTCTGTCTCCCAGGCTGGAGTGCAGTGATGTGATCTTGGCTCACTGCAACTTCCACCTCCCAGGATCAAGTGATTCTCCTGCCTCAGCCTCCCGAGTAGCTGGAATTACATGCACTTGCCACCACACCCAGCTAATTTTTGTAATTTTTTTTTCATAGAGATGGGGTTTCACCATGTTGGCCAGGCTGATCTCAAAGTCCTGACCTCAAGTGATCTGCCCACCTTGGCCTCCCAAAGTGCTGGGATTGTAGGCATGAGCCACTGCGACTAGCCAGACACTTTGAATTTTTATACACTTTATGTACAAGCTAGCATACAAAAAACTCAAAGGAATATATTTATCTATATATCATGTAAATAGATAAGTATAGAGATATATATTTATCTATAAATTACATATATTTATAAATATCCATATATAGTATATATTTAGCAATATATAAATAAAATATAGCTAGATATTTAGAAATATATAAATATATGTATATGTAAATCTATAATATAGATCTGTAGGTATCAATATATAGCTATATATATGTAATAAATATATAATATAGGTATGTACATATAAAGTGTGTATATCTCTCTACAGAGACATTGCATTTTTATATACTTTATATACAAACTAGCATACAAAAAAGTCAAAGGATTATAGATTTGTCTATCTTATATAAATAGATAATTATATATACAGATTTATCTATAAATTATATATAATGTTTATATAAAATATATAGCATAGCTATTTGGAAATACATAAATGTATATAAATCTATATATATTTAGAAATATATGGAAATAATGTATATGTAAATATGTATAATATAGCTATATAGCTATGTATCAATATATGGCTGTATATAATATATAATATAGGTATATAGATATAATACAAAGTGTGTATATCTGTCTACAGACACATTGCATTTTTATGCACTTTATATGCAACCCATACAAGAAGTCAAAGGAATGAAATGCATGTTTTAAGAGTGGGAACTTTGGCCAGGCGTGGTGGCTCATGCTTGTAATCCCAGCACTTTGGGAGGCCGAGGCAGGCGGATCACCTGAGGTCGGGAGTTCGAGACCAGCCTGACCAACATGGAGAAACCCTGTCTCTACTAAAAATACACAGCTGGACGTGGTGACACATCCCAGTAATTCCAGCTACTTGGGAGGCTGAGGCAGGAGAATCGCTTGAAGCTGGGAGGTGGAGGTTGCAGTGAGCTGAGATCGCACCACTGCACTCCAGTCTGGGAAACAGAGCAAAACTCCGGCTCAAAAAAAACAAAAACAAAACAAAACAAAACAAAAAGAGTGGGAGCTTTAAGTAACTGCAGTCACATGCCACTTAATGATGGAGATGTCCTCTGAGAAATGTGTGGTTAGGTGATTTTGTCTTTGTGCATGCATAGAGTGGACTCGCACAAACCTGGCTGGCCCAGCCTCTGACACACCAAGGGTATATGGCAGATTCTTTTGCTCCTGGACTACAAATGTAGATGGTATGTGGCTATGCTGAGTAACACAAGGAATGGTCAGCATGTGTGCATCTAAGCATCCCTAAGCTTAGACAAGGGACAGTAAAAATACAGCACAAAACCTGAAACCTGGCGCGCCTGTATAAGGCACTCAGCGTGAGTGGAGCTCACAGAACTGCATGTTGCTCTGGGTGAGTGAGGGAGGGAGGTGTGAGTGGGTGTGAAGGCCAGGACATTCCTGTGCACCGACGAAGGCCTCATCAACGCTGTACACTTAGGCTGCACTCAGTTCATTTTAACAAGATTCATTCTTCACTAAGGAATTAACCTTAGCAGACTGTAACTTTTTTATTCTGTAAACTTTTTAAATGTCGTTTTAACGTTTCGATTCTTTTGCTAATAATACTTATCCTAAAACACAAGCATATTATGCAGCTGTACACCAATATTCTCTTTCTTCTATAAACTATTTTCCCTTTTTTGCTTTTTAAATATTTTTGTTCAAAACTAAGATCCACACACATTAGTGTAAGCCTGCACAGGGTCAGGATGCCCGGCCTCCCTGTCTTCCTGCTCCACACGCGGCAGCAGTGCAAAGTCTTCAGAAGCAGTAACACACATGGTCACAATGCCTTTGAGAATCCCTCCCAAGGGACCTGCCTGAGGCTGCTTCACACTTAACTTTTTAACAGAAGGCAAAGGAGCACACTAAATGGTAACAATCAAAAGAGTATAGGCTGCGCGCCGTGAGTGGCTCACTCCTGTAATCCCAGCACTTTGGGAGGCCAAGGCAGGAGGACTGCTTGAGCCCAAGAGTTCCAGACCAGCCCAGGCAACAACAGTGAGACCCATCTCTACATAACATACAATAATTGGCCAGGCGTGGTGGTGTGCGCCTGTAGTCCCCGCTACTCGGGAGACTGAGGCATGAGAATTGCTTGAACCCGGTAGGTGGAGGTTGCAGTGAGCCGAGATGGCGCCACTGCACTCCAGCCTGGATGACAGAGTGAGACTCTGGCCACTGCACCTCCCCGCCAAAAATGTAGAGTATAGTAAATAGATAAACCAGGGCCATAGTCATTAATATCATTACCAACTATTAGGTGCTGCAGATAACATACGTGTTAGACTGTTATACGGCTGGCAGTGCAACAGGAGGGATGTGCTGTCCTGTGGTTACAATGGCCGTGATGTCACTAGGGGATAGGAGTTTTTAAGATCGTTATAATCTTATGGGAGCACCACTGTATATGTCATCCATTGTTGACTGAAGCATCATTGAGGCTCATGACTGTAGACACACACCCACACACACACTTTTTTTATTTTTATTTTTTCTTTTTTTTTTTTTTTTTTTTTTTGAGACGGAGTCTGGCTCTATCGCCCAGGCTGGAGTGCAGTGGCGGGTCTCAGCTCACTGCAAGCTCCGCCTCCCGGGTTTACGCCATTCTCCTGCCTCCGCCTCCAAGTAGCTGGGACTACAGGCGCCCGCCTCGTCGCCCGGCTAGTTTTTTGTATTGTTTAGTAGAGACGGGGTTTCACCGTATTAGCCAGGGTGGTCTCGATCTCCTGACCTTGTGATCCGCCCGTCTCGGCCTCCCAAAGTGCTGGGATTACAGGCTTGAGCCACCGCGCCCGGCCTATTTTTATTTTTTCAAGACAGGGTCTTGCTCTGTCTTCCAGGCTGGAGTGCAGTGGTGTGATCACAGCTCACTGCAGCCTTGACCTCCTGGACTCAAGTGATCCTCCCACCTCAGCCTCCCGAGCAGCTGGGACTGTATGCATGTATCACCATGGCTGGCTAGTTTTTTATATTTTTTTTGTAGAGACCAGGTCTCACTTTGTTGCCCAGGTTAGTCTCAAACTCCTGGGATCAAGCAATCCTCCTGTCTTGGCCTCCCAAAGTGCTGGAATATAAATGTGAGACACTGCTTCCACCCCCCACACACACTTTATAACACACACACACACACTAGTTTGGATACTAATGTAAATCTCAGTATATACATATACTTTATACTCTACATAAAAAGTTTGTAAAGTACATATGTATATGTGTATATATTAACGTGTGTGTATATAAGTATGTGTATATATGTATATGCTAATGTGTGTATGTATATAAGTATGTTTATATATAAATGTATGTGTGTATATATTAACATGTGTATGTGTATATATAAATATGTGTATATGTTAACGTGTGTGTGTCTATGTGTATATATGTATATTAATGTGTATGTGTATAAGTATGTGTATATATAAATATATGTGTATATATTAACGTGTATGTATATAAGTATGTGTATATGTGTATATATTAACGTGTGTATGTGTATATAAATATATGTGTATATATTAACATGTGTATGCATATGTGTATATATTAACGTGTATATGTGTATATGTGTATATATACATGCATGTGTATATATTAACGTGTGTATGTATATAAGTATGTGTATGTATCAATATGTGTGTATATATAAATGTATGTGTGTGTATATATTACTATGTATGCATGTGAGTATATACAGACACACACATCCTTTAGTATCCAAATTAGAATTTTATCTGATGGATAAAATTTATTTTATTTTATTCTCTTATTTTATTCACAGCACTCCTATTTACTCTTATTCACAACATTGCTGAAGGTAAAACTCAACAGCTATTATTTGTTGCCTGACTTAGCTATAGATCAAAAATACCTGTTTTGCAATAAGAAAAGAAAAAGTTGTGAAAACAACTGGATGGGAAAACAATAGAAACAATTCACATTACTGTTTCCTTTTGAAGATGTAGTCATGGATGTAGTCCTCTTTAAGGATAAGAAATTTAAACTACAGAAATGCTAACTGATAAACATGTTAAATTCAGATGTACTGACTTCTGTTTCATGGAACCCACATGTGTATTTCTTCTGCTGTCCCACATTTAATTGATAACAACATCACTACAAGTATAAAAAAAGGAAGCAGAGTGAGGTTTAAGGATGAGCACTTGGGAGGGATTTCCGAGGTCGTGATGGCCGCAGTGTGAGCCAGGCAATGCCTGGTGCTACCCTTGAGCATGAAGCAGGCCGACTTGAATGCACGTTAATTGCCAGGCCATGCAATATCGTTCCTAAGATCTCTTAAACTGGACATCCTTGGTTTGAGTTCCCAGTCTTCTTATTTACTTGCTGGTTCCTACTAAGCAAATGAACATCTTTCAGTGAACCCTAGTTTCTATATCTGTAAAATACTGAATAAGTTTGCCAAGATGAAAACAGGAGACAAACTGGGAAATTACTGGGTGTCCAATTTTATGTCGAGAGATGGAATTGTATTTATCTTTTTCGTCTTTGGTCTGGAATGCTAACGCATTGCACAGGAGCAGAATGACTGGATTTGTTTCTGCAACAAAAAAGGGCAAACAGAACACTAACAGCTTTGCTTGCAGGTTTTCCTAGCAGCTCACCCTCCAGGCACAGTTATCCACAATGCAGCAAACTTTTCCGTTTGTTTCAATACTAGAAGAATGTAGAGATTCTTTGGGGTATTTTTCTTTCCTGCCCTGTCAAAATTCCACACACTGACGACACGTGTTGTTTCTTTTGAAGAACGGGGCAAATGATGTGAAACGCCATCGGTGGTTCCACTCTGTGGACTGGGAAGCTGTTCCGCAGAGAAAACTGAAGGTACAACACATATCAGTGGGTGACTCAGTATGCCCGAGCTCTCCCGTTAACAGGGACCGCCTCCGAATCCTGGGACTTCTTTATTGATGGCTGACATGTAATTAATTTATATAATACAACTATTTGTCTAAAACCTTTCATAAGCCAAGTTTCCCACTCTGTGAGTGTCTTAGTGCTAACCAGCTACCTAGCTCCCGCGAAGGCAGGAGCCACCACACCCAGTCATATACCACATGTTCTTCGTCCATTCATCTCTGGATGGACACTTATCCCAGATTTTAAAGCAGATTTTAGGAGACCTGGCCTGATTCCTGACTAGCTCTGTGACTGCTGAACCCCACTCCTTCCTGTTTAGTGGAAAGCGGTCAACAGGATTACAGAGATAAGTGAGTGTCTAGCACCATGGTCATCGTTCAGTGATGGTGGTGTATTACATGGAGAATATTCTTTGGAACATTTCTGGCCAAACTGCCTATTTTTAAACATCTGGCTTTTTGGCTGGGTGCTGTGGCTCACGCCTGTAATTCCAGCACTTTGAGAGGCCAACTCAGGCAGATCACTTGAACCCAGGAGTTTGAGACTACCCTGAGCAATATGGTGAAATCCCATCTATACAAAAAATACAAAAATTAACCGACCATGGTAGCGTACGCTTATAGTACCAGCTACTTGGGAGGCCGAGGCACAAGAATTGCTTGATACCAGGAGGCAGAGGTTGCAGTGAGCCAAGATTACGGCACTGTACTCCAGCCTGGGTGACAGAGCCAGACCCTGTCTCAAAAAAAAAAAAAAAAAAAAAATCTGGCATTTTTTTCAATATATAATACTTACCCGTTTTATAAATGAGGAGACTGTGCCTCTGAGAAGTTAAGCAGTGTGTGGAACGTTACACAGCTGCTAAGCAGTATAACTATCACATGTACGTATTTATGGGGGTACATGTTATATTTTGACACATGCATAGAATGTATAATGATCAACCGAGGGTAATCAGGGTATCCATCAGCTCAAACATTTATCATTTTTATGGGTTGGGAATATTGCAAACCTTCCAGCTATTCTGAAATCCATAATATATTGTTAACTCTGGCCGCCCAACTATGCTATCAAACACTGGAACTTACTCCTTTTATCTCACATTATGTTTGTACAATATTTCTTCATCTCGTCTTCATCCCCCACCCACACACCCTTCCCACCCTCTGGTAACCATCATTCTACTCTCAACCTTCATGAGATCAATTTTTTTAGCTTCCACGTATGAGTGGGAACATGCTGTGTTTCTCATTCTGCATCTAGCTTAGTTTATTATTTATTATTTATTTTTTGAGACAGCATCTTGCTCTGTCGCCCAGGCTGGAGTGCAGTGGCACGATCTTGCTCACTGCAGCCTCCACCTCCTGGCTTCAAGTAATTCTCATGCCTCAGCCTCCTGAGTAGCTGGGATTACAGATGCCCAGCTAATTTTTATATTTTTACTAGAAACAGGGTTTCATCATGTTGGCCAGGCTGGTCTCAATCTCCTAATCTCAAGTGATCCACCAGCCTTGGTCTCCCAAAGTGTTGGGATTACAGGCGTGAGCCGCCGCACCTGGCCTGGCTTAGTTTACTTAACATGATGATCTCCCATTCCGTTCGTGTTGCTGTAAATGACGGGATTTCATTCCCTTTTATGGCTGAATTGTTTTTCATTGTGTGTATGGACCACATTTTCTTTATCCATTCATCTGTTGGTGGACACTGAGGTTGATTCCATATCTGGCTTTCGTGCACACTCTGCACTGCATATGTTACTGAAAACAATGTTAGTGTTTTCACCTTTGCACTTCAGAGTCAAAAGAATGGAGAATGCTTAGAAATGCTTAGTCCCAGTCCTCAGCTTAGATCAGAGTTTCTGGGGCTGGAGCCTGGGATGATACGCTTCTTCTTCTTTTTTTTTTTTGAGATGGAGTCTCACTTTGTCACTCAGGCTCAGGCTGTAGTGCAGTGGAGTGATCTCGACTCACTGCAGCCTCCACCTCTTGGACTCAAGCGATTCTCCTGCCTCAGCCTCCCAAGTAGCTGGGATTACAGGTGTGCACCACCACATCTAGCTAATTTTTTTTTTTTTTTTTGTATTTTTGGAAGAGATGGGGTTTCACTATGCTGGCCAGGCTGGTTTCGAACTCATGACCTCAAATGATCCACTCTCCTGGGCCTCCCAAAGTGCTGGGATTACAGGCGTGAGCCACTGGACGTGGGCTGATGTACATCATTTTGTTCAAAGTTTTACCTTTTCAAATACTTTATTGTATTAAATTGCATTGGAAAAACAATTTGAATATATTTTGTCTATCCACATTGGTCAAAAACCAAGTCAATATTAAAACAGATATATTGCCAAGTCTCCCTCTTACCCCCTCCAAGCCACGTGTAGGTAATCACCTTTTATTAAATTTTTCTGTGTATCCTTCTAGAGTTTCTTTGTGCTAATAAAAACCCACATGGATACATGCATTCTTACTTTTGCCACTCATTTATACAAATCTAGAGTGGCGTAGTATGTACATGATTGTAGTCTTGCTTTTTGTATTTGACTGTATAATCTGGAGACCTGTCTACATACCTGGCTAGCTTCCTTATTTTTTTATTTTTATTTTTATTTTTGAGACGAAGTCTTGCTCCGTTGCCCAGGCTGGAGTTCAGTGGTGTGATCTTGGCTCACTGCAGCCTCCGCCTCCCGAGTTCAAGTGATTCTCCTGCCTCAGCCTCCCGAGTAGCTGGGATTACAGGCACCCGATACTATGCCTGGCTAATTTTTGTATTTTTGGTAGAGATAGGGTTTCTCCATGTTGGCCAGGCTGGTCTCAAACTCCTGACCTCAAGTGATCCGCTCGTCTTGGTCTCCAAAGTGCTGGGATTACAGGTGTGAGCCACTGTGCCCAGCCAGCTTCCTCATTTAAAAAAAAAAACTGCCTTGTATTCCATCACATGACTGTACCATAGCTTACTTAATATGTCTATATTTTGAGACAGGATCTCACTCTGTCATTCAGGCTGGAATGCAGTGGTACAGTCATGGCTCACTTGGAGTATCGACCTCCTGGGCTCAAGCAGTCCTCCCACCTCAGCCTACTGAGTAGCTGAGACTATAGGCACATAGCACCACACCTGGCTGTTTTTTGTGTTTTTTGTAGAGACGGGACTCCCTGTGTTCCTCAGGCAGGTCTCAAACTTCTGAGACTTAAGCAACCCTCCTGCCTCAGCTTCTTAAAGTGTTGGGATTACAGGCGTGAGCTCCCACACCCAGCCTCATTCACAATATTTTAATTCAAAGATTGCCATGTTCATAAATGAAGGGAAGACAGCTTTAGTGTTTTGCAAATCATTTTCATGTATGTGCAGCATCCTAGCGTCCTGTTCCTTTCTAACCATGCCTTTGTGCTTCGGCCATGTCTCACAGCCTCCCATCGTGCCCAAGATAGCTGGCGACGGCGACACTTCCAACTTCGAAACTTACCCTGAGAATGACTGGGACACAGCCACGCCCGTGCCGCAGAAGGATTTAGAAATCTTCAAGAATTTCTGAGGACAGGAGCTCACATCTGGAAGGTATATCTTTATATTTAGTAATCACCAAAAAATGAGACTCACTCGACCCCACATCCAGGTGAGGCTGCGTTTACTGAATGGGGCTTAACCTCACGCACGCAGAGGTCAGCAGTGAAGCAGAGCCAAGGAGAATGATTCCAAGGGTCAGTGACATAAACACAGCCATGCCTGTGACTCCAGGTCAGCATGTGGTCGGAGGCATCAGCATCACAGTCCAGAATCCATCTTCTGCCTCAGAACCTGCACGTCTAAATAAGACCCCTGGGTGGTTTGTGCGTGCCTGAACGTTTGAGAAGCCCAGCTCTTCTGGTCCCTGTTCCAGAAACCGTGAGTGACAGGCGAGCTTCCTTACAATAATTAACAAGTATTTTCAAAAGTCTCTTAGGTCCCCTTTGGTTAAAAAATAATTAGAAGAAACATACCCTCATAGGAAATTTGCTAAGCTTTGAAGATGACTGGAAAAGGATTTTGAGTCTATTACTTCTTTGAGCCTTTGAAAGTGTGTTATTATTTTTTAAATAATAATAGTATTTTTTAGAATCCCTCATGAAATTTGCTAAGCTTTAATTTAAGATGACTTGAAAAGGGTTTTGACTGTTATTTCCTTGAGTCTTTGAAAGTCTGTTATTAGTTTTTAAATATGGATTAAAAAGAGCTTTCAGTTATTCCTCAATTCTAAATTGCTCGGTTATATGACTTCAATTAGATCTTTCTTCCTGTAACATACGAGCAAGAAAAATACTAGTGAAGCAAAATATTGTCAGTGATGTGTCTACTCATTGACATAGCTTGTTTTTCCCATGTTGATTTCCATTCCCATAATTTTCCTGTAGTCTTCCCAGTTATGTGAAGTGGAAAGCCAGTTGGCTAACCAACACCATTTGAAACAGACACCAAATGTCACAGTTGCTGATTGGGGAGAGGAATCAACCTGCTGAAAGACAGGGTGAATGAGAGCCCTCCATCCTGGGCGGGTGTTTCCATGGATGTATCAAGAGGAAAACTAGATAAAAATAAAAATAATAGAGAACAAAATGATAGAGGAATAGGTGGCTATGACCTCGAGAAAATAACCTGTCTCCGTGGCATGGCTTCACCTCTCAGTATGTGATGAACGCTTTTACAGTGGTGACTGGTTTGTATTAACATGAGAGTGTGTAACTTTATCAACTTCATAAATGCTTGTGAAATCCAGTTGTGGGTTTTAAAAATCATAAGATGTTCCTGAATGTGTTTGTTTCTCTGGTCTACTCTGGGGCTTACATTTTCGCTAACTTGCCCATAACATCTTACAAATTATGTCTCTCCAGGAAATCTTTAAAATGATATAAAGACTTGGTTTGCTTTAGTGTGAAGGACCCATTGATAAGCCACAAAAATAGAACCTTTCTCTAACAGAGAGCCCTCAGTTGTAAAATTTACTTCAGGAACAAAAAAGCTTCCATTGGATAGATTTTTGTCTTATAATCAGTGAACAGTTTCCTTACATCCTGTCCCCAGCTGCCCCTACTGTCCCTGAAAAGGATTCCACACATAGGAATAACCTTTCTCAGTCTGGTATGCATTGTTGAGAAGGTATGTGTAAGTATTATTTTTGCTAAGTGGAATCATTTTTAATGTAGTTTGGCTAGTGGTGGTCAGGGCTCTGTTTAATGAATTTTTTTTTTTTTTTCTTTTTGAGACGGAGTCTTGCTCTGTTGCCCAGGCTGGAGTGCAGTGGCACGAGCTCAGCTCACTGCAACCTCTGCCTCCTGGATTCAAGTGATTCTCCTGCCTCAGCCTCCCGAGTAACTGGGATTACAGGTGCCTGCTACCACACCAGGCTAATTTTTTTTATTTTTAATAGAGATGGGTTTAGCCATGTTGGCCAGGCTGGTCTTGAACTTCTGAGCTCAGGCAGTGCGCCCGCCTTGGCCTCCCAAAGTGCTGGGATTACAGGCATGAATGTGCCCAACCCAGAAGCAATATTTTAATCTGTCTCAGTAATTTTATCAAGTAATTTGCATGCCAAACACATCCCTGGCATTTTCAGCAACGAGCGATTAGGTTCAGGAATTTTATGCAGGAAGATAGTTCTTCATGAAGCCAAATCTTCTCCTGTAAATAGGACACCAGTTCAGATGAATTACTGCACTTGAGGGCAGCTTAGAAACTGTGCTTTAGCCATTCATCTTTGTTTGAATCACCCCACATGCCTTTCTAAATGTGGAGGAGGAATTTAGGAGAACTGACTCACTATGTCTTTTATTTTACTTTGTAATAAAATATTTTCTGTCTTGCTGTGAGGTTCTCTGAGGAAGCATGTTGAATTGGGGATTCCATTTTTCTTGTGCAGGTCATCATCTATCGGTGGATACATTTATCTATTTATGGATAAGCGTATGATACAACATTCTTTAGGCTGGGTGGGGTGGCTCCTACCTGTAATCCCGGCACTTTGGGAGGCCAAGGTAGGAGGCTCACTTGAGGTCAGGAGTTTGAGATCAAGCCTGGGCAACATAGTGAGACTCCATGTCTACAAAAAATAAAAAAGTTAGCCAGGTGTGGTGGTACATACCTGTTGTCCCAGCTACTCTAGAGGCTGAGGTGGGAGTCCGCTTGGGCCTGGAAAGTTGAGGCTGTAGTGAGCTGTGATTGTGTCCCTGTACTTCGGCCTGGATGGCAGAGTTAGACCGTATCTCAAAAATGAAAACAGGGCTGGGCAAGGTGGCTCACGCCTGTAATCCCAGCACTGTGGGAGGCGAGGTGCATGGATCATCTGGAGGTCAGGCATTCGAGACCAGCCTGGCAAACATGGTGAAACTCCGTCTCTATCAAAAATGCAAAAATTAGTCAGACATGGTGGCAGGTGCCTATAATCCCAGCTACTCGGGAGGCCGAGGCCGGAGAATCTCTTGAACCCGGGAGGCAGAGGTTGCAGTGAACGGAGATCGCGCCACTGTACACCAGCCTGGGTAACAAAAGCAAAACTCCGTCTCAAACAAACCAACCAAAAAAAACCCTTACCTTTGAAACATTCTTCATTTCCTTTTTTTTTTTTTTTTTTTTTTTTTTTTTTTGAGACGGAGTCTCGCTCTGTTGCCCAGGCTGGAGTGCAGTGGCCGGATCTCAGCTCACTGCAAGCTCTGCCTCCCGGGTTCACGCCATTCTCCTGCCTCAGCCTCCCGAGTAGCTGGGACTACAGGCGTCCGCCACCTCGCCCGGCTAATTTTTTTTGTATTTTTTAGTAGAGACGGGGTTTCACCGGGTTAGCCAGGATGGTTTCGATCTCCTGACCTCGTGATCCGCCCGTCTCGGCCTCCCAAAGTGCTGGGATTACAGGCTTGAGCCACCGCGCCCGGCCTCTTCATTTCCTTTTTATTGGCCTCTCCTTTTAGAATTCAGGCTTATGGATCCTTGCAAAAAGAATTACAAAGGGAAGTTTTCTTTGTTACCACTTAGGAAAAGGAAACCTTTGTGTTATCATTGAGATGATCATGATTACGAAATTCATCCAGTTACTGAGAAACTCACAAAATCTTTCATCCTATTTCATGCTAGAAACAGGAAGATTGGAATCAGCCTGGAACAAAGAACTGCACCTAAGCAGACCAGAAGTAAAATGTCTTCTTCACGGCATAAGGACATTTCCACTTTTCTGTGTACCTGTGTGTATAGAAATAGATCAGAGCACAGTTGAAATTAATGGAACTGGCATTATTTAAGCAACTGGAATTCCACACTGTAGGAAGGTTTTGAAAATCGTTTGGTTGTAGATTTTATCTTATCCTTTAGTGTTGTGTGCCTACTGTGATGTCTTGGTTTTTCTCATAGACTTAAGTTTATAAGTTTGAGCTGGACTTGTTCGATTATAACCACAAATTGTTGTGTGTGTGTGTGTATGCCTGTGTGTATATATAGAAGTCATTATGGTAGATGCACAGAAATTGTGCAGTGATGTAAATGTTCATACTTCACAGAGCCTATAATTTTTATTTTTCAATTTGTTTTTTCAAAAATCTCTTCTTGGGAACAACATCTGAAGGGTATGTTGCATGCATTAAAAAAAATCATCTCACATGTATTTTATAGTTTGGGGGAAGAAAATATCATGGGGAGATCTACCTTCAGTATCTTTAGTGCTTCCTACCTGGTAACTTGAGATTTTAAAAGAAGAAACAAAGAGAAGAAGATATGGGAGCGACTTTATTCCAAGAATCTACAATGACATTGAAGTTGTTGGAGGAATGTATTGTATTTAAAACAACCTTCTGTGACACATTCAACAATTTCATCTGAGCTGGGTGCAGTGGCTTGTTCCTGTAGTCCCAGCACTTTGGGAGGCTGAGGTTGGGTGGATTGCTTGAGCCCAGGAGTTGGAGACCAGTCTGGGAAACATGGTGAAACCTCATGTCTACAAAATACAAAAAAATTAGCCGGGCATGGTGGCACGTGAATGTAGTCTCAGCTACTCAGGAGGCTGAGATGAGAGGATCACTTGAATCCAGGGAGGTCCAGGCTGCAGTGATCCGATATCACACCACTGCACTCCAGCCTCGGTGACAGAGTGAGACCCTGTCCAGGAAAAAAAAAAAAAGAAAAAAAAAAGGCAATGGCTTTGTGCTTTCCAAGGTGGAATGAAGAGAACGTCCACCTTAAGGCTTTAAAAGACAGTGAAGCTGGGTATAGTGACGCACTCGTGTAAACCTGGGACTTTGGGAAGCTGAGGCAGGAAGATCGCTTGAGCCTAGGAGTTCGAGACCGGCCTGGGCAGCATAGCGAGTCCTCATCTCTATAAAAAGAAAAAAAAAAAGTTAAAACACAGTGAAATTGCAGAAACAGAACACAGCTGCCCTTTTTCATCAATGACCTTTTCTTCATGTGGAGGTCAACTCAGTAGGTGAGAATAATTAGTAGGTTCAGTAGAATAAACTCTTTACAATTAATCAGTCAGTGGAAAATGATGTTCAGATGGTGAAATGTGGAAATGTTTTAGACAACTGTATTTTCAGCCTGTGCGTCTCACTCACCATCTTGTTGGGATTAACAGTTGAGGGCCATCATTGTCTCAACATTTAGCATGCAGTTTCCCATCAGTTTTACCGTGAATGTGAAAAGGTGAAAGTGGTGCTGACCTCGGCAGCAGGTATACTAAAACTGGAATGACACAGAGGAGATCAGCATGGCTCCCTTTGCAAGGAAGATCCGTATATTCATGCAGCATTCCAAATTCTTGTTTTTAAAAAGGTTACACTATGCACTGAGATGTGGAGCTAGAAGGAAAAGCATTAGGTCTCATGTTTGCTGACTATACAAATAAATCATAGTAATATTATTGAACATTCTACTTTAAAAATTATTAATAAAACCGTAAATGAAACCCTTGAGCACATTTTAAAAAGTACATAGACCCATGAGTCCATATGCCTATTTTTAGGTGGTCTGTTTTATTATCCAGGATTTCATACTCAGATGAAAATTAGTATCAGGAAAGCCTGAAATGCCTTAATTGTGAACTGATATGCAGGAAAATGAAATATGCAAGCACAATGATGACCTCGTTCTTTACAGACATTGTTATCAGCCTCTAGCCATGCAGAACAAATGAGAAATTAGAAGCAATTCCAAGAACGTGTGATGGTGTGAAAGCCACTTTTGACCGTCGCGCACATTTCAGCGTTTGAAGTGGCACGGACTACCTGGTAACTGCCCATGGCGGGGTCATTGTTTAAATGGCCCAATGTCAGGTAGAGGTTCATTTAATCAACATGAGCTATAAACATGGAACAATCACTATGTATAATTTTAAAATAGTTTACCTGGCCAGGCATGGTGGCTCACGCCTGTAATCCCAGCACTTTGGGAGGCTGAGGTGGGCGGATCACCTGAGGTCAGGAGTTCGAGACCAGCCTGGCCAACATGGCGAAACCCCCATCTCTACTAAAATACAGAAATTAGGTGTGGGGGTGCCTGTAATCTCGGCTACTTGGGAGGCTGAAGCAGGAGAATGGCTTGAACCCGGGAGGCGAGGCTGCAGTGAACCGAGATTGTGCCACTACCCTCTAGCCTGGGCGACAGAGCGAGACTCCATCTCAAAAAAAAAAAAAAAAAAAAATAGTTGACCTGGGTGGTCATTCCAAAATTTTCTCATAGATGATCATGTGAAACAATCACCGTGCAAAATGTGGAGGAAAATTCATTACAATAATCACAAAATTTGTATCAGAAAAACATTACAAATTTACTTCATGTAATTTTATGAGTTGGCAGTATTTTCTTAAATTGGAATACTATAAGAGAATATCTTTAGGAAACGGATATGTTACAACAAGAAGTATATTGGGGCAAGTCTTGTTTTTCCGAAGGGAAATGCCACCAGCTTGCTTTCATAGGCATTGATAAAGCCAGGAAGGAAATAAAATCACCACCGAGGCCGGGCGCGGTGGCTCAAGCCTGTCATCCCAGCACTTTGGGAGGCCGAGACGGGCGGATCACGAGGTCAGGAGATCGAGACCATCCTAACACGGTGAAACCCCGTCTCTACTAAAAATACAAAAACTAGCCGGGCGAGGTGGCGAGCGCCTGTAGTCCCAGCTACTCGGGAGGCTGAGGCAGGAGAATGGCGTAAACCCGGGAGGCGGAGCTTGCAGTGAGCTGAGATCTGGCCATTGCACTCCAGCCTGGGCGACAGAGCGAGACTCTGCCTCAAAAAAAAAAAAAAATCACAACCGAATAGTATACACTGTATCTACTGAATTCTTCTAATTCCTTTGCAACAGAAGTCTAAATGCTGCTTAGCCTAAACATATCTATAGCCAGCGATGGGCAAATTCTATTTGCTGTCAGCATGATAGAATAAGAAGCAGAAATCCCCCAGCAGTGGGGTAAGATTGCGCGCTTCGTCCCCTCACAATGCTGTTCAGCCCCACTCCCTCTCCATGCCCATCAAACAACTGCACAATCACTTGTTAGTGAATTTCTCATTCAGCGTTTTGTTTCTTTCTGTCCACACTTAAAGACCAAATCATTTGTTTGCTTTGAAGAAAAAGCAAAAACAAGAACAAAAACACCAAATCATTTGAAATCACTACTCATTAAAAAAAATCACCTGTGGAACCAAACAGTTGAGTGGTTTGTGATGTGTTCGCCATT
This sequence comes from Trachypithecus francoisi, assembly GCF_009764315.1. Lineage (NCBI taxonomy): Eukaryota > Metazoa > Chordata > Mammalia > Primates > Cercopithecidae > Trachypithecus > Trachypithecus francoisi. Next base: position 128,795,980 of record NW_022681471.1, on the reverse strand, counting down.
TCTGTGTTTGACCTACGTGGCCTCTAGTTCTTTGGACCATTGTAACTGTGAAACTATGGCTTAATACTGTTAAAAGACCCCAAGGCTCAGCTCTGTAGCCAGGGTGCACCTCAGGCTGCACAAATACCACACCAGAATGTCATAGTCATTCGTGGCTCCACCTACTGAGTGAACAGAGTGCAAGACAGCACTGGCTTGGGTTTTACTTTTGTAGCCAGTTAACTTTGCATCAGGTCTGCACAGTCCTTGCAGCCTTTGATTTCTCCAGTTGTAGAGATTTGAAATGGGGTGCCCGGGTTCCTCTCATTTTTCCTTCAATCTACCTAGCATGCATTTTACACACATTGGAGGAGTCGTATGCACTGTTTTTTTCTCTGTTGCTGACGGAGGCAAGAAGGCCTTCTAATTAGTCTAACTTAAAGGGATGGGATTCACTTAACAAAAGCAAGAAGAAAAGCACATGAACAGGTGTCTTAATGCATTTCGATAGTTTCTTGGTGGAGGGGGGTGTGTGTCTTGGTGAAGGTGGGCGGTCTATATTTTCACCAAGCCTTTTCATAATCAAGTTTGCTTTGCAAACCTTATGGCCTTGCACCCCGCAGAAGAGTGCTTCCTCATAACAGGGGAATGCCCTGTCAGGTTCTCTGTAAATGACTGTGTGTTGGGAAGTTCTGTTGAGGCTTAGTTTGATCTTCCGTGGTGGACACGTCTGTTCTGTATGGAAAAGGCATTACAATTGTGTTTTAGCGGATGGGATTTGAAACCGTTCCACAGTCCTTATCCTGTGAGATGGCTGTTGAGCTCTGCTCAGCTGTTGTAGCTGAATTCTTGTTTTGCGCTGAACATTGGGCAGCCTCACTATGTTGCCACCATGCTTCTGGGGCCCCCGTGACTGCCGCCGGATGCTGCGCACACAGGCAGAGTGCCTTTGCAGGTTTGTGCACCCCTTGGCGAGCCAGAACTGGGAACCCCGCGGGGTGACCCCACCTTCTCATGGGGGGTTGGGGAGGGGAGTGCCTATTTTTAATCCTGTCTGTTTGTTGCACAATGGAAATCACTGTGATTTGTACATATGCCCTAGGAAATTTTACTGCTGTCTAATTTATGTAATAATACTGTTGATTCCAGGTTTGTTTAATAAAACTTTTTATCTTTTCAGAAGTCTGAGTCTTGTCTGCTTCTGTCTCCAAACAAGCTGTGGCTTTTCTCCTCTGGTCTAATCCAAGGATGGGCAATTATCTGTAGGGGCCACATGGCAGATATTTTCTGCATTGCAGGACACACAGTCTCTGTTGCACAGAGTGCAAAAAAGCTGCTATAATTAGGCACGGAGGTGCATGCCTGTCATTCCAGTGCTTTGGGAGGCCAAGGCAGGAGGATCGCTTGAGCCCAGGAGTTTGAGACCAGCCTGGGCAACGTAGCAAGACCCCATCTCTACAAAAATTAGAAAATTTGTCAGGAGTGGTAGCATGAGCCTGAGATTGCTCAGGAGGCTGAGGTGGGAGGGTCACTTGAGCCCAGGGGTTTGAGCCTACTTTGAGCTATAATTATACCAATGCCCTCCAGCCTGGGTGACAGAACAAGAACCTGACTCTTAAAAAAACAAAAAAAGCCCCATAGACAATATGTAAACAAGCGGGCATGGCTGTGCTCCAATAGTTTTATTGACAAAAATAATCAGAGGGCCGGATTTAGCCCGCAGGCCAGCATTTGCTCATTCCTGTTGTAGCGTGCGATGTTGACTTTGCAGACTGGCTTCACAGGCTGTTAAAAATATGCTGCCCTCAATATCGTGAATGAATAAAATATTTTATTGCTTCCTCCTATTACTCACATATTTGACACCCAGGTTTCTGAGTGACATTCGTAGCTTGCTAAAAACAGCCTGCCTTTGTACACTGTAAAATCAATTGATTTGTAATTTTTGACACTCACATAGCACTTGCTATTAGCAGAGGCTGAACTATGACACCTAGTTAAGGGTCAAACACAAGCCTGTTTACTTATGACCAAGCTGTCCCTGTTCCCATCTTGGAACTCCCTGGGGAAGGGAGTCTTCCCATGGGCTGGTATGGCTGTTCAGGGTCTGGTTCCGCATCTTCTGGGAGGGAGCACTCGGGAGTTTCTGTAGCACAGGCTCTTGGTGAGTGCCAGTCTAATTTGGAAAGAATATGTGTTTGTGTGTTTGTTGGGAGGCTGGGGGAGGAGTCTTGAAGCCCCCTTGGCACAACAAACATGCTTTGTACTTCGAGGTAAGATTGCTAGAGATTGTCCAGGGTTGTGTCAATTATGTGTCATAGATATGTGTGAATATTTAGCCACACCCTGTCAGAGCTCTCTGACTTTCCTAGAAGTCAGGCTCATCTTGTATACTTGTTGAAAGGACCAGGTAACCTTCTTCCGAGGGTGTGAAGGAAAATCATAGTTAGGTGGACCCCTGTCACCTTAACAAGAGGCTGTCTCGGGTATCGCTTGCAGACAGGAATTGCGGGAGTGTTTTGTTTTGTTTTGCGACAGAGTCTCCCTCTGTTGCCCAGGCTGGAGTACCCTGGTGCAATCGCAGCTCACTGCAGCCTCGAACTCCTTCTCTCAAGCGATCCTCCCACCTCAGCCTCCTCAGTAGCTGGGACTACAGGTGTGCACCACCACACCCAATTAATTTATTTTGTATTTTTATTTTGTAGAGATGAGGTCTCCATATGTTGCCCAGGCTGATCTCAAACTCCTGGCCTCAAGCGATCCTCCCACCTTGGCCCCGCAAAGCACTGGGACAGTGGGTGTGAGGAACTACAGTTTGGGGAGCACCCGTTTTATGTGGGCAGTGAGATGCACTGTTACATGTGTGTGCAACAAAGTTATCCTTCAATTCTTAAAATACTGCAACGCATGGGACACCGGCCCACTCTAACCACTGCTAAAAGACAAAGCTGTTGACACAAGAACTCAGCAGAAAACAAACTCACAGAGCTAAGGTTTCCATTCCATCTGCTGCTGCTCACACCAAGGTGCTAAACAACACTTCAATAATAAATATGTGTTACATAAGCATAACATAGAATAAATATATGAATATAATATGTACATATACAAATGTATATTAAATATATTAAATGCATTAATATAATTTATGTTATAGATATTTAATATATAATATATGAATGTTACATTAACATACAAAATATACATAATATATGTTAAAGTACTGTATATTAAAGCGCTGCATATGAATCTATGCATGTAATATATACACTTTATTATACATAATATGTATACTATATAATATATAGTGTATATATGTATACTACATGTATATAATGTATATATAATGCAATTTATAATATATATGTTTAGTATATATCAAATTTATATATTACATATTTATTATATATAATAATACATACTTAGACGTTTATTAAACAACAGCATTCTGTATTTTCCGATAAAAATATTGGATGCGAGTTAAAACCATCAAATGCTGAAGACCTACTGTGAGTGTATTGATGAGGGAACTGGAAATTCGATATTTTGTTATAAGGCAGAAAACCATGATGTACTAAAACTAGTCCATCAACCCTTCTGTGGATCAAATTTTTTAAAAAGATTTTTAATTTACATTTTTATTGACAAATAACACTTGTACATATTTTTGGGGTACACACCAGTGTTTGAGTAAACATAATGTACCGTGATCAGATCATGGTAATTAGCAAATCTGTCAGGCATCTCAATCAGGCATCATTTCTTTGTGTTGGGAACATTTAATATCCTCCTAGATTTGGAACTGTATATTATTGTTAACTATAGTTATTCTACAGGGCTATAGAACACCAGAAGGTATTCCTCCTGTCTAACTGTAATTTTGTATCCTTTAAGAAATCTCGGCCGGGCAGGGTGGCTCACGCCTGTAGTTCCAGCACTTTGGGAGGCTGAGGCAGGTGGATCATGAGATCAAAAGTTCGAGACCAGCTTGACCAACATGGTGAAACCTTGTCTCTACTAAAAATACGAAAATTAGCTGGGAATGGTGGCACACGCCTGTAATCCCAGCTGCTCAGGAGGCTGAGGCAGGAGGATTGCTTGAACCTGGGGGCGGAGGTTGCAGTGAGCCGAGATTGCTCCATTGCACTCCAACTGGGCGACAGAATGAGACTCCGTCTCAAAAAAAAGCAACCTCTTTCTATCCCCTCATTCCCCCGCCCTTCCCAGCCTCTAGTATCCTGTGTTCTACTTTTTATTTCTGTAAGAGCTACTTTTAGCTCCCACGTGAGTGAGAACCTGTGATATTTGCCTTTCCAGTTCTGCTTATTTCTCGTAACATAATGTCCTCCAGTTTCATCCATGTTGATGAGAATGACAGGATTTCATTCTTTATTAGTGGCTGAATGGTATTCCATGGCATATATATGCTGCCGTATTTTCTTTATCCATTCGTCTGTTACAAATTTATTGTATTATATTATTTTTGTTGAGACAGGGTCTCATTCTGTTGTCAAGGCTGGAGTGCAATGGCACGATCACAGCTCACTGCAGCCTCGACCTCCCAGGCTCAAGCTGTCCTCCCACCTCAACCTCCAAAGTAGCTGGGACTACAGATGCACCCCCACCATGCCTAACTAATTTTTACATTTTTCTGTAGAGACAGGATCTTGCTATGTTGCCCAGGTTGGTCTCAAACTCCTGGGCTTGAGTGATCCTTCTGCCTCAGCCTCCCAAAGTGTTGGGATTACAGGCTCTCACGAGCCACCATGTCTGGCCTTGCAATTTATTTTACTAGGCAAGCTGCCTTTGAGAAGTCCATGAAAGAGACCATTTTCTGCACATGTAAAGCTACAATTCAATTTTTAAAATTCTGATAAAAACCACAACATGAGATCTACCCTGTTAAATTTTTACATGTCTGATCCACACTGTTCACCATGAGCTCTGTCTTGTCCAGCAGATCTCCAGAAATTCTTACTTTGCATGACTGAAACTTTACACCCATTAAACAGCAAGTCCGCATTGTCCCCTCTTCTCAGTCCCTGGGAGCCACCATCAGCCACCCCCTACTCCAAAAATCAGAGAAGACACAGGCCTGCACACCTGGGTCTCACTTTCATCTGAAACATTTTTAGTTCTCAAGGACATCACGGAGAATAGATTCACGCTTTCGTATCTAGTTACAAATGTTTGGCTTTGAGCCGGCTGCAAACTCAGCTTTTCAGATCCCCACGGGGGCAATGTCTCGGAAACCCACTGGCTGAAAACAATCATAATGAATCAGGAATTGTGCGGAGCCGTTTTAAAATGAGTGCCTTGGAAAAATGAAAAAAAAAAAAATTCTACAAAAGGCAAAGTTTAAAAAATGATGTCATTCCAGTAAGTGGGGAATGAAGAAAGGTAATTTGGTCTACAGAGTTCAGAGTTCTTGCCGTTATTTTACACTGGGCTTGTTTTTAATTGAACTGATGAATAATGACCAGAATGCCTGAACATCTAGAGCTGGAAAAAGCTGGCCCTGGAGAAGGTACATCGTTCATTATTTGTGAAAGTCAGCTACAGTAGTCAGTACAGGATACAGTAGAAGGATCCATTTCATTGTGGACAGATGTTTAGATGCCTTTTCTTTTGTCTTGGGTTTTTTCTTTTTCCCACCCAACTCCACTCTACCTTTTTTCTAAGAAAAGTATCTGGTAACAATCCAACACGGGAAACTTCTGCTTCTGTCAAGAATATAATCTTTAAAATAATGAGTGCTTAACAAGAGATTCTCCAAGCTAATGTTTTTCATACCTTTACCGTGGCCACAATGAGAAATACGTTGTGCATATTTTACAGAACCACCCGGACTCACATACGTGCAAATGCACACACGCCCCTAAAACTAAAGTTGAACAAGACAGTCCAAACTTTACAATATTAATAGTGTAGAAACAGGGTTATCAAATATGAATTTATTAATCATGGTTACATAGAGCTGTTTTATTTCAAATTATTTTTAATACGAGTAGAGACCTGCAAAACTGAATCCATAGCCCTTTCTTGGGTCTTGCTTAGTGTTTGAAAAGCACTTTTCTATTAAAAAAAGTGACTACTCTGCACTCCGTATCTCTTTGCTTTTCCACATTAAAACGGGACTCAATATTGGTGATTTCACAAGGGAGCAAATGCCAACTAGTCTTGAGAGAAAACTTGTTGCTTGCTTTCTCATGACATCTGTGAATTAAAAACTCAAAACCATTTTATTTCCATTGTTTAATATGGCACACAGCAGCTTTCTGGCTAAGGTGTGCATTTTGCAGTACATTTATTAGAATAATAGTATTCTGGCATTACGTGAGTATGATTTTCTTTTCTCCAGCCCCTGTTTCTAGACTTTGTAATTTGTACATTGACAACTAGTTGGTCCAGCTTCTTGGGGGTTTTTTTGTTTGTTTTTTGTTTTTTAAAAAAAAAAAAAAAGACGACTGCTGGGCCCAAAGTGCCGTTGATATTACAGGTTGCCATTACTTTTTATGAGCTAGTTTGCGATGCCAGTTGGATGGATTCTCTTTTCCTAACGGCAGTGGAATATCTGTGTCAGCTTCTGGCGGCCAATGACTCTGTAACCAGTCCATTTGAGAGACTGCCAACTCTCATGGAAGATCTGGGTGGACGTTGGAGTTCTGGATAGGTTTGTGTGTTCTCTTTTCCAAGGAGAAAGAAATGGTGGTGGAATTGCATGTGTCTAACTCTTAACTATTTCTTATCAGAGTTTTAGTTCTTGTGGGCTTATGAATTCATCTTGTCTCAGTAACAAAGTGTCAACAAAATGTACTGAAAAGGGTTTTCTTTTAAAAATGATGAGAGAAACTATTCCAGCGAATAGTTTGCAAACTAGAGAGAGACAGTTCTGGAGAACAAAGAGAGGATTTTTTCTTTCTTTCCTTCTTTCTTTCTTTTTCTTGTCTTGTCTTGTCTTTTCTTTCTTTTTAAATAGAGTTCCTGCCCAAGGTTCCCACTGGTCTGCTAGGCAACTGAGGAATGCAAACTTGTTTAGTTCTGATGGCTTGATGCTTGTTGGGTTCTGACTGGTTGACACTTGGGATCTCATGGGTTGATGTTTGTTGAATTCTCGTGGGTTGACATTTGTTGGGTTCTGACCGGTTGACACTTGGGATCTCATGGTTTTATGTTTGTTGAGTTCTCATGGGTTGACATTTGTCGGGTTCTGATTGGTTGACACTTGTTGAGTTCTGACTGGTTGCTGCTTTTTGGGTTTGATGGGTTGATGCTTGTTGGCTTCGGACTGTTTGATGCTTGTTAAGTTCTGACTGGTCGATGCTTATTGAGTTCTGACTGGTTAATGCTTGTTGGCTTCTGACTGGTTGACACTCATTGGGTTCTGAGGGGTTGGTGCTTGTTGAGTTCAGACTGGTTGACACTTGTTGGGTCCTGATGGGTTTGTGCTTGTTGAATTCTGACTGGTTGACACTTGTTGAATTCTGATTAGTTGGTGCTTGTTGAGTTCTGATGGGTTGGCATTCATTGGGTTCTATCTAACTGGTTGATGCTCATTGAGTTCTGACTGTTTGACACTTGTTGGACTCTCATGGGCTGATGCTTATTGAGTTCTGATAGGTGGACACTTGATGAGTTCTCATGGGTTGACACTTACTGGGTTCTGACTGGTGGGCACTTGCTGAGTTCTGATGAGTTTGGCACTTGGGTTCTGATGACTCAACACTTGTTGAGTTCTGATGGGTCAACACCTGATGAGCTCTGACTGACACTTATTAGGTTCTAACTGGTTGACACTTACTGAGTTCTGACTAGTTGATGCTTGTTGAATTCTGATTGGTTGACACAGATCACAGTCTTTTGATTGATTCAGGCTGCATGAATAGGAATCGACAGTTGTGAAAGTCTCAAAGTTATAAGAATGTTTGAGCACATGTGTGAGCTCTTGTCAGCAAATGGCCACTTGACCCTGTTTTGAATTTAGTCCCATTGAGTGACTTGGGATCCACCTTGAAGCACTGACTTCTTCAGGGTTCACAGAAAATGTAGGAGAACCCACCATTTTAACCATTTGCCTACATCTTGATCCCATACCTTTATTTTCTTACTCTTGACCTGATTTGGCCTAACATTTTCCATCCTTTTATCTTCACTGAAGTTTAGCTTAGTTTTCTGTTCTTTAAATGTGTTCTTTAAGTAATGACAGATCATCCTCATTCTAGGCTCCAAAGATAGTAATAAGATGTACTCTTTCTAGACAGGCGGAATGAATTTTGATGGCTCAGTTTTTAAAATGTGTATCTTTTTGAGGGCTTTGGTTAGCCTTTCAAATTTGAATTAGTCAATACTTTAAATGGTTTAATTATTTTTAAAAATTTAATATTATAAGATGTAAATATTGTCATGTTTCATATTGTAAATGTATAGCATTTGTGACAGTGAAAATAAGTCTTAAAACATCCTAGAAATAAAACCACTTAATCATGTATAGAGTTCTCTATCAATATCTACTTTGTTCATTGTTATATGGGCTTCAAAATTCTATACAATTTATGAAGCTTGAGCTAGGCAATCTAGTAAGACCCTGTCTCTACAGAAAATGAAAAACTTAGCTGGACGTTGTGGTGCATGCCTGTAGTCGTAACTACTCAGGAGGCTGAGGTAGGAAGATTGCTTGAGCCCAGGAGTTATATGTAGATGTGGGTGGATGGATGGATGGATGGATGGATGGATGGATGGATAGGTAGGTAGGTAGGTAGATAGATAGATAGATAGATAGATAGATAGATAGATAGATAGAGATGATAGACAGATGATAGATAATAGGTTGATAGGGATAGATGATACGTCGTTAGATAGAGTTTCTCACGCAAAAGCCCTGATTTTCTCTAACTGAGCACTACTGACATCTGAGGCTGGGTGATTCTCTGTGGTTGGTGCCATTCTATGCATTATAGGATGTTGGTAGACATCTTTGGCCTCTACTCCCTAGATACCAGTATCCCCCTTTGGCCCCCACTCCTGTGGTGACAACTAAAAATGTCTCCAGACATTGCCAAAAGCCCCTGGAAGTAAAATCTCCCCTGGTTTAAAAACCACTACTTAGAAAAATAAGATTGGGGACCATTTGGGAGCCATCCACACAGCAAAACAGAAAGAACCAAGACTCAAATGGTGATCTTCCTTTAAGCTTTCACAGCAAGATTAATCTTCATGCCAAACAAGATCCTGGATCAACAGGGTCATCCTCGAATTTTGAAATTTATGACATATCATGCCCACATGCCAAGCCAAGAATATGAGCTCTTGCAGTGTTTTATTGGATGGATTAGAGCCACTGGGTAGAAAAACTGCAGACAAGTTTATCCAACCAGATGGCTGCCAAGATCAACAAAGAGGTGCCAGTGCACTGAGAAATAGAAAAGAGGTATAAGATCTCTCTGGAATCTTCATTCTTGCAGTGGGCATTTGAAGGATTTTTTTTTTTTTTTTTTTTTTTTTGATGGATCACCTTTCCTTTCTCTGAATTCATCTCAGAATTTCTACTCAATGTCACCAAGTCAACTTTTGATCTTTTACCAAATGGAAAATATTTCTATGAGCAGTGTAGCGAATTGTAAGTAAGAATCTAGGGTGCTTGAATGTGCCTTGAACTATGAGTCAGAGACCTGGGTCAGGCTCTGCTTCTCACTGGGGCCATCGTGGTGGACATGTTTCTTAGCTGTTCTCCGTATTAATGGATCCATTCTTCAAATAGGGGCAATAATTATTCCTGTGGTCTCCCTTTCTGATCAGAAACCTCCAGTAGCTCTCTGTTGCACTCAGAAAGCAAAATAATATCATAGCAACAGTATAGAAAGGTCTCCACGGTCTGCTGTCAGTAATGTCCCTGAGTCTCTTTCCAGGGCTCCTGATGCCTGGACTCTGCTGATGCCTGGACTCTGCTGATTTAGAACATAGCCCATAAGTTCCTCCCATGGGGCCTTTCACTCGCCCTTTTCTCTCTTCTAGATACCAGCATAGCTTTCACCTTTGCCATCTTCAACTCTTTGCTCAATATCTTCTCAATTCCTCCAGCACTTTATTTAAAATTTCAACTTGATTCCAACCAACACTCTCTACCACTATCCCAAATTTATTTTTTTTCCTCTCTACCACTGAGCACTTTCTACTGATTTGTACCCTTTTCTTATTTACTTTATTTATTGTCTTCCTCTTCCCACTAGAATGCAAACTGCAGGCAGGCAAGGAATTTTGTCTTTGGTTGGGTTTACTGTCATAATCATATTAGTCATAATCATATAATATAACTATATTAGTGATGATTCTCCTTATCACTATATGAAAATACAGCATAGTGTTGCGGGAAGTCAGGGACCCCGAACGGAGGGACTGACTGAAGCCATGGCAGAAGAACATGAATTGTGAAGATTTCATGGACATTTATTAGTTCCCCAAATTAATACTTTTATAATTTCTTACGCCTGTCTTTACTGTAATCTCTGAACATAAATTGTGAAGATTTCATGGACACTTATCAATACCTTTGTGATTTCCTATGCCTGTCTTTAATCTCTTAATCCCGTCATCTTCGTAAGCTGAGGAGGATATATGTCGCCTCAGGACCCTGTGATGATTGCATTAACTGCACAAATTGTTTGTAGAGCAGGTGTGTTTGAACAATATGAAATCTGGGCACCTTGAAAAAAGAACAGGATGACAGCAATGTTCAAGGAACAAGGGAGATAACCGTAAACTCTGACTGCCTGTGAGCCGGACGGAACAGAGCCATATTTCTCTTCTTTCAGGAGCAAATAGGAAAAATATCACTGAATTCTTTTTCTCAGCAAGGAACATCCCTGTGAAAGAGAGTGCACCCCTGACGGTAGGCCTATGAATGGCCCCGGTGGGGGCAGCTGTCTTTTACGGTCGAAGCCAAAGGGATGAAATAAGTCCTGGTCTCCTGTAGTGCTCCCAGGCTTATTAGGATGAGGAAATTCCCACCTAATAAATTTTGGTCAGACAGGTAGTCTGGTCTCAAACCCTGTCTCCTGATAAGATGTTATCAATGACAATGCGTGCCCGAACTTCATTAGCAATTTTAATTTCTCCCCATCCTGTGGTCCTGTGATATCACCGTGCGCCTCCATTTGCTTTGTGATATTTTATTACCTTGTGAAGCATGTGATCTCTGTCACCCACACCCTATTCGTACACTCCCTCCCCTTTTGAAAATCACTAATAAAAACTTGCTGGTTTTACAGCTCAGGGACTATCACGGAACCTGCTGACATGTGATGTCTCCCCCAGACACCCAGCTTTAAAATTTCTCTCTTTTGTACTCTTTCCCTTTATTTCTCAGACCAGCCTACGCTTAGGGAAATAGAAAAGAACCCACATTAAATATTGGGGGTGGGGTTTCCCCTGGTAACATAGCTGCTGTATTTTCACTTGGAGTCATGGTGTGATATTCTACTTATGGATAAGGTGCACCATAATTTATCCAGTTGCCTCAGAAAAAGAGAATAAAGTGGTTTGCCATTTTTACATTACAAACAATACTGCATAAAATATTTGGGGGCTGGGCACCATGGCTCATGCCTGTAATCCTAGCACTTTGGGAGGCCAAGGTGGGCAGATCACCTGAGGTCAGGAGTTTGAGACCAGCCTGGCCAACACGGTGAAACTCCATCCCTACTGAAAATACAAAAATTAGCCTGGCATGGTGGCATGCGCCTGTAACTCCAGCTATTCAGGAGGCTGAGGCAGGAGAATCACTTGAACCTGGGAAGCAGAGGTTGCAGTGAGCTGAGATCGTGCCACTGCACTCCAGCCTGGGTAAAAGAGGGAGACTCCACCTCAAAAAATAAATAATAAAATAATCGGTGCACACATATGTGTATGTTTGCATATTTGTGTGAGTGGGTGTGTTTTGTAGGATCAGTCTATACAAAAGGAATTGCTGGATTAAGGATTTACACAATTCCATTATGATCCGATATTACCAATTCCCTTTTTTTTTTTTTTTTCCTTTGAGATAGGGTCTTGCTTGTCACCAGGCTGGAGTGCAGTGGTGCAATCATGGCTCCCTGCAGCCTTGGCCTCCCAGGCCCAAGCGATTCTCCTGCCCCAGCCTCCTGAGTAGCTGCGACTACGGGCATGTGCCACCACACCTGGCTAATTTTGTATTTTTTTGTAGAGATGGGGTTTCACCGTGTTGCCCAGGCTGGTCTCCAACTCCTGGGCTCAAGAGATCTGCTTGCCTTGGCCTCCCAAACTGCTGGGATTCCAGGTATGAGCCGCCTCACCTAGCCAGATTTGACATTTGTAGATTTCACCTATAAGTGAGATCATGCAGTATTTATCTTCCTCTGTCTGGCTTATTTCACTTAGCATAATGCCCTCCAACATCCTCCAAGCTGTCAAAAATGACAGAAAATTTCCCCTTGTTAAGGCTGAATAGTAGTCTGTCATATATAGATACCATATTTTCTTTACCCAGTCATCCATCGATGGACACTTAGGTGGACTCCATGTCTTGGCCACTGTGAATAGGGCTGCAGTGAACATGGGGGTGCAGATATCTCTAAATATCCAGTTGTGGGATTGCTGGGCTATATGCTAGTTCTATCTGTAGTTTTTTGAAGAACTTCCATACTGTTTTCCATAATGGCAATACTAAGGTACGTTCCCACTATCTGTGAAGCTATCTCTGAATTGTACCCATAGGAAATCTGATATTTAACTTCTTTTTGTTTGAAATACTTGCATTCAAGTAGTCAGACTTCAAAGGAAAAGTTTTAAGTAAATTGTTACAGGCCGGGCATGGTGGCTCTTGCCTCTAATCCTAGCACTTTGGGAGGCTGAGGCAGGCAGATCACCTGAGGTCAGGAGTTCGAGATCAGCCTGGCCAACATGGTGAAACTCCATCTCTACTAAAAATACAAAAATTAGCCAGGTGTGATGGCGGGTACCTGTAATCCCAGCTACTTGGGAGGCTGAGGCAGGAGAATCACTTGAACCTGGGAGGCGGAGGTTGCAGTGAGGTGAGGTCACGCCACTGCGCTCCAGCCTGGGTGATAACCATGAGACTCCGTCTAAAAAAAAAAAAAATTGTTATAAACCATCTTTCCCCATTCCTCCAACGTCTGAACGTTGCAACTAATCACATAGTAAAGTGTTCCCACATCATGTTAGGTTATTCATGCCAAATAAAACTTTTATTTGTTATGAGTGCCCATTTTGTGTTTTATTTTATAGTCTGTGTGTAACATGTGAATATTCGCTGGTAGATGTGGACCTGCCATATTTCTGTAACATTTGGAAGTAAATTAGTAGATGTTTTGAAGTAGTTTATTGTCTCTTTTGCCAATTATATTGAATAATAGTGAGATTACGGTGCATTTTATTTCTATATTGATAATTATTTTTGTTCCTAAGTTTACCCTTCTGCTTTGTATTAAGTGAAAGCTGCTCGTGGAAGGCATTTTTCTGCTAAAATGTACATGTAGCTGCTGGAAATCGGCTTCTTTCCAGAACTCTCTAGTGCCTCAGAGTTTTCCTACAGGCATTCCGGGCTTTTGCCCCACATTTGCTTTTTGACCTATCTCTACTCCCACTGGCATTCTCATTGTGGTAGGAGTTATTAAGAATTATTTTAGGCAGATAGAGAGGAAAAGGGGTCCTTGGAAAGTTTTCGTTTCTTTTAAAGCAGCTCCGGAAACGTTTCTTGTCTATCAGGAAAGCTCGGGCTCTTAGACTCGGGGGCAACCTTTGATAGGCAAATGCAGAACATTAGAAACTGGGTCCATCCAAACATGGCGATTCCCGCCTCTTCTTCTTGCCCTTGCCCCACATGTGCCTGGCAGCATGGCTGCTCCCACATATCCCCACGTGTGTAGAGCATCATGGCGCACCGTATTTGCATATTAAAAGGCTAGGGTGGGAAGGCCAATTTTCTTTTCATGGGCTACATAAAGACATGCCTGGTCAAACCAATCCCCTAAGCCCTATGCAAATCAGATCGCCTCCTCCAGCCTCCTCATATAATTGGCCAGTATCCCTGCAGGAGGCAGGAGGGGCCTCCCCTCTCGCCTTTGGAGCCCCCCTCCCTCTGTCTCTGTACAGGGGAGCTTCTTCTTTCTTCTCCCTTCTTTCTTGCCTATTAAACTCTCCACTCCTTTAAACCACTCTACATGTGTCCGTCCGTGTCATTTTATCTAAACCAGCGAGAGGACCAAGAACCCTGGTGTTCCTCCACTCATTGGAGCTGCATCATCATCACACCTTAAAAGCCAGCCAAGCCAGATGTAAAGAACTCCTTAAATATTAGGCTGCCACTGTCCTCTCAAGACTCTGAGAGATTAAGTCTCCTGTATGGCAAAAAAAAAAAAACACAACAAAAACATTAAGAGAATGGAAAACTCTGTTGTGCCGGACGCAGTGGCTCATGCCTGTAATCCCAGCACTTCGGCAGGCCAAAGGAGGATCGCTTTAGCCTAGGAGTTCAAGACCAGCCTGGGCAACATAGCAAGACAAAAAAAAAAAATTAGTTGAGTGTGGTGGTGGTGTGCACCTGTGGCCCCAGCTACTTGGGAGGCTGAGGTAGGAGGATTGCTTGAGCCCAGGAGGTTGAGGCTGCAATGAGCTATGATTGCACCACCACACTCTGTCATGTGCGTCTGTGTGAAGACACCACCAAACAGGCTTTGTGTGAGCAATAAAGCTTTTTAATCACCTGGGTGCAGGCAGACTGAGTCCGAACAGAGAGTCAGTGAAGGGAGATGGGGTGGGGCTGTTTTATAGGATTTGGGTAGGTAGTGGAAAATTACAGTCAAGGGGGTTGTTCTCTGGCGGGTAGGGGTGGGGGTCACAAGGTGCTCGGTGGGGAAGGTTCTGAGCTGGGAGAAGGAATTTCACAAGGTAATGTCATCAGTCAAGGCAGGAACCAGCCATTTTCACTTCTTTTGTGATTCTTCAGTCGCTTCAGGCCATCTGGATGTATCTGTGCAGGTAGCAGGGGATATGATGGCTTAGCTTGGGCTCAGAGGCCTGACACACTCCAGTGTGGGTGACAGAGTAAGACCCTGTCTCAAAAAAAGAAAAAGGAGAAGGAGAAGGGTGGTGTGCTGGTGAGCCACTTCCCCTGGGTGAAGTAAAGCCTCGATTTGTAGCATTTGCCAGTGCTGTGGTGTAAATGCTAACTCTTCCCATAATTGATTTCAAGCTGCCGACAATTTAACAACTAGCTCACAAAATTCCCGAATTTTTTTTTTTTTTTTTTTTGCGATGGAGTTTCGCTCTTGTTGCCCAGGCTGGAGACAGTAGCGCAATCTTGGCCCACTGCAACCTCCGCCTCCCAGGTTTAAGCAATTCTCCTGTAGCTGGGACCATGGGCACGTACCACCACACTCAGTTAACTTTTAAAATTTTTTTGTAGAGATGGGGTCTTGCTCTGTTGCCCAGGCTGGCCTCAAGTAATCCTCCTGCCTCAGCATCCCAAAGTGCTGGGATTACAGACATGAGCCACCATCCCTGGCCGCAAGTTACTTTTTAATGTTTTTTGAGATGTAGTCTCGCTTTATCGCCCAGTCTGGAGTGCAGTGGGGCGATCTTGGCTCACTGTAACCTCTGCCTCCTAGGTTCAAGTGATTCTCATGCCACAGCCTCCCAAGTAGCTGGGATTGCAGGTGCGTGCCACTATGCCTGGCTAATTTTTGTATTTTACTAGAGACGGGATTTTGCCATGTTGGCCAGGCTGGTCTCCAACTCCTGACCTCAGGTGATCCACCTGCCTCAGCCTCCCAAAGTGCTAGGTTACAGGTGTGAGCCACCACCCCTGACCACAAGTTGCTGTTTAATATATGAGATAACCTTTTATATAATTTGTCCATTTCATTGGTTACTTCCTTTTTTTTTTTTTTTTTTTTTTTTTTTGAGATGGACTCTTCCTCTGTCACCCAGGCTGGAGTGCAGTGGCGCAATCTCGGCTCACTGCAAGCTCCGCCTGCTGGGGTTTACGCCATTCTCCTGCCTCAGCCTCTCGAGTAGCTGGGATTACAGGCGCCTGCCACCATACCCGGCTAATTTTTTGTATTTTTAGTAGAGATGGGTTTTCACCATGTTAGCTAGGATGGTCTCGATCTCCTCACCTTGTGATCTACCCACCTCGACCTCCCAAAGTGCTGGGATTACAGGCATGAGCCACCACACCCAGCCTTCATTGGTTACTTCTTTTCTGGGTGATATTGTAAAATATGTATTCATCTGACGAACACTGAAAAGTAATAATTGATCATCTTTACTTAATGATTACTATTTGCAGAACATGATAAGAGATAAGGCCCATATTATTTGAGTTTTCTTATGATGTGCATACATTGCTTATTTAAAAATATGTGCTCTTCTGTATTAAAAGTACTAAAGAAGACACTAATAACCAAAACAAGGAAAAATAGTCTGAGAAATAACCATAAAACTCTTAGTGATCTTAGGTTTTACAATAGTGATGTGATCCTCAGGAGCCATTTGGGGAGGTCTGGAATCTTGTAGCCTCCAGCTGCATGATTCCTAAACCATAATTTCTAGTCTTGTGGCTAATTTGTTAGTCCTGCAAGGGCAGTCTAGTCCCCAGTAAAGAAGGGGATTTTGTTTTAGGAAAGGGCTGTTATTGTCTTTGTTTTAAACTATAAACTATAAACTGAGTTCCTCCCAAGGTTAGTTTGGCCTATGCCCAGGAATGAACAAGGACAGCTCGGAGGTTAGAAGCAAGATGGAGTTGGTTAGATCAGATCTCTTACACTGTCTTAGTTATAATTATTGCAAAAGCGGTTTTAGCATTTCCTATGGTGGCCTCCCCTTTCCTCGAAACCACATCTAGCCTTACTATTTCATGAATGCATGTCTACTATTCATTTATTCCGTGCTAGCAGAGTTAGATTGGATACCTACTGTTTCCATCCCTGTTATGGTCCCGTGCACAGATGCAAACCTGTGTCAGGTATTACTGTCCTCTATGCTAAAGGAAAGAGTTGAGAAAAGGCTAAATTAGAATTCTTAGAAATAAGAAGAGCACTACTTTTAGAACAGAATAATTGGAAAATTAGTATCCTTCAAAGAATCCAGTCCAAATAGTTATGGATTCCAAGAAAGAGTACAAAATGGGAACATTTTGCTTTGTAACCAGGTAGTTGTGGGTTAGTGGGAGTGATTACACTTTAGTTTTGGTTCTCTCAAGGCAGAATAATTATTATTATATGTTTTCATGTTTTTTTTTTTTTAATAGGACTGATTAAATGTAAGGCCTCTTCATTTATTTTGTAAATGCCTCGGGCTGGATTATTTTAGAATCTACTTCAGGGTTATGAGGTGGTGCCTGGGGCACCTGATAAACTCACATGTTTTCATTTTGTTTCAGAAAATCCAGAAGTAGAAGTCACCCTTTATTTCTAATTCATTTCAATTCCATGGCAGGTCTTTCCTTACATGTTTAAAAGATGTGTTCTTATTTTCAGATAATTTAAATAGCTGAACATCATATTTCACAATGAGAAGATCCTATGTTTATTTTAATTTTATTTTTTGAGACAGGGTCTTGTTCTGTTGTCCAGGCTGGAGTGCAGTGGTGCGATCATGGCTCACTGCAGCCTTGACCTCCTGGTCTTAAGTGATCCTCTTGCCTCAGCCTCCCCAGTAGCTGGGACTATAGGCCCACAACACCACGCCTGGCTAATTTTTAAAATTATTTTTGTATAGATGATGGGTTCTTGCTGTACTGCCTAGGCTGGTCTCAAACTCCTGGCCTCAGGCAATCTTCTTACCTTGGCCTCTCTAAGTGCTGGGATTACAGACGTGAGCCACCGCCCCTAGCGTTGTATGTTTAGCTACAAATGACGGGTATGAACTTTTAAAATTACAGATACCCTCAGAGCAAATTGATAGAACCCTAAGCAGACTGTAATGCAACAATATCTGGCTTCTAGTTTCTTCAGAAGGCCAATGGTGAAATATTTCTCTCAGACCACAATGGTGTCATTGTCATCATAATGACTGGCTTCCAATAGTTTCTTCAGAAGGCCAACGATGAAACATCTCTCCCAGACCACAGTGGTATCATTGTCATACCCTATGGCACTTTAACAACAAAACAAAACAAAACAGCAGTAGTTTCAGCTCATAAAAGTTGGGTTGTCAGATAAAATATAGGACACCCCGTTAAATTTGAATTTAGGGTAAACAGTAAATCTTATTTTAGTATAAGTATATCCCATGCAACATTCGGGTCATACTTATGGCAGTGGGCAGGCTGTATTTTTTTTGCTGCACTGACAGCCCTACCTAAAGGGCAGTGTTGCGAATTGTTTGTGACAGATGAATAATCAGCTAGCGCTCCCCATATGCTTTTACTAAAAAAGAAGACTAAATACAATTGACTTAAAGAACACAAATGACAAACGTTAGCAAATAAGAGAACACGCTTCCCATTTATTGAGTGGAAGGATTGGCAAAGAGAGAAATTGTATTTTAAAATAGCCTAAAGAATAACAAGAAAAGTAGCTGTTTCCAGGATGCCTCCGTGGTCAGTTGGCTAACAGTTACATTCTTCCCCGCTAGGGCTTTATCCTGACTTGGCAAAGCTCCTCATACTGGAGAGGAAAATTCTATTCAGCCTGCATTTGTTTCAGGACTGGACATTCGCTGAGCCCGTTCTCCGCAGACAGACAATGCTCTGCATGAGACATCCTCAGGGACTTGATGATGTAAGGTAACTACTGGAAGATAGGAATGTGTAATTTTACTAAAGTTTTTCTCTTCCTATTAATTTAGCTTCTCACATCTCATCCTGCCATTGCAGCGGATTTAAATATTATTTTGTCTTAAAAAATAAACAGAAGATTCCCTCCTCGGTATCTTCCGGCTTTATAATAATACGTAAACAGTTCTTTCCTGCCCAACTAATATTTATACAGGTGGAGTTGATTTCTGTGGGCAAAGGAAAGCATTTTGGATGAAAAAAAGTCAGTGGCTTTTACTTTTCATGACATTTGGTTATGGGAAAACAACTGCCTAGAAGCAAAAATCTGACTTAAGTTAAGTATGGCCAACAGAAGAAACCCATGTCAGTTTTCACTTGGTTTTTTTTCCCCCTTGAAACGATCACTTAGCATAGTATCTGCAGACACCGCGGGCGTGCAGTCAGTACTCATTCCCACGTGACACAGAAAACGCGTGCGGCGTGTGCTGTGTCGATGAACAGTCACAACCAATAAAATGTGCACATCCACCAGACGTTTCAGGACAACTGCATTTTTATTGAAATTCAAGAAGAGCGAGAAACCAAGAGATAGTGGAGAAAGCAAGAGTTAGTGTATCTCTTCCCATCTTGGAGAATAAAGGAAAGGAGACACATGTCTGTGAGACATTTCCAGGGTCCCATGACAATGCTGGTGATGGAACTGAGAGCCATTCACATTTTCCCCTGAATTCAGATTCTGAGAAAAAAAGGGAAAGAAAAAAGAACTGCCAGAATCAGGATGCACAGAAGGCAGCAGTTGCTCTTGCATTTAGTAATGGGGAACGAACCACTGAGAGAATTTCCCTCTGTGGGTTTGGGACATCAACGCTTTGGACTCAGGGGTAGGCTCCATACTCACATCAACACTTTCCAGCCAGTGATCACCTGAGTTTATCTTTTGTAGGAATTTACACACTGAAATCCCATGTCAGGAGGTGGCGCTCAGGCGGTCATGTGAGCTGTGAGGAGTGGCTGTAAATACAGATGAAGCTTTGCTTGCTCACCCGCAGTCCCCTCCTATTATGCAGTCCAGTTTCTAACAGGCCAGGGACTGTACCCGTGTGTGGCCTAGGGCTTGGGACCCCTGATGTGGGGCAGTAGAGACAGAGTCGTGTGTTAGAGACACAGTTCATGCGCTAGAGAGACGGAGGGGAGGAAGCAGTGAGTCCCACAGAGGAGAGGCTGTGGGTTGCAGGTGTGGCAGAGTTGACCATGCCCTAGCTTAGCGCACTCTGTCTTCTGCGGTGGCTCTTTTTCTTTCTGTTCTCTTTCTGATCTTAGATGATGTCATTATGGCTGAGCCTGTGCCTAAACTGTAGACTGCCAAAGCCTCTATTGCTGGAAGAAGATGATAATCATATCTCTAACTTTTAAAAAAATATTTACTGTGAGAGAGAGAAAGCATGCCATAATGAATTGAATGAATTTGAAAAACGAAGCAGTCATATTTCACTCGTATGTTAGGAGAGAAATCCATCAGTGCATGTAAGGTGTCCGTTGGTTTGGCTGGGAAAGGTGGAACAACTCAAAGCGAGGGCTTCCACGTCATAGGTAGATATATACTGCAAAATAAAATTTTTTCCTTCCTCCATTTTTCCTTTCTTCCGTCCTCTCTCATTCTTTCCTTCTTTCTCCATTCTTTCCTTTCTTCATTTGTTCCTTTCTTTCTTTCCTCTTTCTCTTTCTTTCCCTTTCTCTTTTTTGTTCTTTTTCTTTCTTCCTGTTTTTCTTTCTTTCTCTCCTTCCTGTTTCTTTTTTCCCTCTCTTCCTTCTTTCTTTCTTTCTTTCTTTCTTTTCTTTCTTTCTTTTTCTTTCTTTTCTTCCTTTCTTCCTCCCTCCCTCTCTCCCTCCCTCCCTTCTTTCCTTCCTTCCTCCCTTCCTTTCTTCCCTCCCTCCCTCGCTACAATCTCTCCTACTCTATCTCCCTCTCTCTTTTTCTTTTTGCGTAGTTCTACAATACAAAATAGTATGAAAGGCTGTTGTCTGTGTGAGAGTATATCCGCTGTGGTCTAGCAAAACTTGAGTTCAAGAAACTCAACACTAACAGAGCCACCTGGGAATGAAGAGAAATGAATCTGGGCCAGCCCTTGTGTGTACTTGGGTGGTGGAGAGTGAGATAACTTCGGTAGAAATTGTTGTGTTTGATTGCGGAGACGGAACATGCCACATTGGAGAAAGAGGGGATCTCTGGACTTTCATGGGAGCACACGATTTTTATGAATTTGCATTTCTTTTTTTTTTTTTTTTTTTTTTTTTTTTTTTGAGACGGAGTCTCGCTCTGTCGCTCAGGCTGGAGTGCAGTGGCCAGATCTCAGCTCACTGCAAGCTCCGCCTCCCGGGTTTACGCCATTCTCCTGCCTCAGCCTCCGGAGTAGCTGGGATTACAGGCGCCCGCCACCTCGCCCGGCTAATTTTTTTTGTATTTTTTAGTAGAGACGGGGTTTCACCGTGTTAGCCAGGATGGTCTCGATCTCCTGACCTCGTGATCCGCCCGTCTCGGCCTCCCAAAGTGCTGGGATTACAGGCTTGAGCCACCGCGCCCGGCCATGATTTTTATGGACAGTATTTGAGGATTGAGGGGAACTTGTAGGAAGAAACAATGGAGAAGTTAAAGTCACTCGACTCCCTCTTCCTGGGTTGGAAGGGTAGGTGCTACCACTAACAAGCATCACCTAATAGAGCAGATGGGACAGGGCTGAGGTGCAGGGAAGGCTTTAAAAAAAAAAAAGACAGGTGCCAAACTTGGAAGAAAAAATACAATTGATGGCAGCAATCAATAATCAATAAACTTCCCAGGAGGTCCTACCTGCACATGACTCAGCCTTTACTTTTTTATTTTTATTTTTACTTTTATTTTTGAGACAGGATCTTGCTCTGTTGGCCAGGCTGGAGTGCAGTGGCAAGATCTTGGCTCACTGCAACCTCCTTCCTGGCTCAAGCAATTCTCCTGCCTCAGCCTCCAGAGTAGCTGGACTACAGACACATGCCACTGTGCCTGGCTAACTTTTGTATTTTTAGTAGAGACGGGGTTTCACCATGTTGCCTAAGATGGCCTTGAACTCCTGGCCTCAAATGATCCACCCACCTCACCCTCCCAAAGTTCTGGGATTACGGGCGTGAGCCACTGCACCCACCAGCCTTTGCATTCTTATATTGGATCCCCTTCCTTCCAGTGTCCTGTCTCATTCTTCCCCTTTGCTCCTGGAGAGCACATCCTAGAGAAATTATAACAGAGGTGTGTGAAAGGACACTTTCCGGATATTTCACGTGGTGTGAGAATATGAAGGTCAACTCAGGCAGGCATCACTCCGCAAGCTCCTAAAATGTGTCAGATGCTTACCATGAACAGATAAGCAGCAAAATTGTTGCATATTCAGCAACATCATTGAGTCTTGCAAACATTTTTGTTGAGTGAGTGATATTAATAACCAGAATGCTATTTATAGCACAATACCATTTCTATAAATGAAAAACATACACTCATAAGGCAACACCATGCATTTTAACCACAGGCACAGTTAAGGGCCATGTGTCAAACAGATTTCATGGAGGGACTGTGAGTTGCCAGGAGCGGAGATCTGGGGGTGAATGGGGAAGAAACAGATTAACAAGGGATGGATCTCACCATAAGTGGTGGTGATTGTGAATAAGAAGCACAGTCATCTCAATCCTTGGTACTGACATTCAAATTAGAATGACCACCAAAAAAAGTATGAATAATTAGGATTTAGCCAGGTGAACAGAAAGGGATGGGGAAGAAAAGAAGAGTCTATCATTGGTTGGAGGTTAGAAACAACATGCTGGATCTACTTCAAGGCTTATCCACTTTGGTGATACCACCATTTACGGCTGGATATTCCTTTGTCCTGGGGGATTAGCCTGTGCATTGTAGGATGTTGAGCAGCATCCCTGGGCTCTACCCACCAGATGCCACTAGCGCCCCCAATGTGACAGCCAAAACTCTCTCCAGACTTGCTCCCTATCCTCTATGGGTGATGGAGAGGGAATCTTTCCTTTTGAGGATGACGAATCGAGGGAAATCAAGATGACAGAAAGAGAGGAGACAGAAGAGTAGAGTCTTGGGTGTCTTACAAAAAACTTGGGATTTTATTTTGAACCATCTGCAGAATTCCAAGAGGGGATTTCATCAGATTGGCATTGGGAAGTGTTGCCCGAGTGCTTAGAGCTCTTCAATCACTTGAGGTCACCTTTCCCTTTTCTACCCAGATGAAAGAGCAGAAGTCATTCCATTGCAACAGGGATTGGCAGCAGTGGCACTTACATTCTCCAAGATACGTTCACTCCAAATTCTGGCTCTTGGTGCAACCACTATGTCCTTCCTTCCTGCTTCATATTATCTGTGTTCAGAGCCCTGCCTTCATCATTCCCCTTGTTTCTCTTTGCCCCTTCTTTGTTAAACCTGTAGACATTACATTCTTGTTAGTGACACAGTGAGAGCACCATAGACATTACAACACCGAACGCCAGACCTTGCTGATTGTAAAACTCCCTTCACCATCCCTATCAAGGAAAATCACTCCGTGCTTCTTTATCTTTAAGACCTGGGGTGCTGTTGCCATCCTGGTCTATTTGAGGTTCTTTCCCATTTACCTTCTCCCTTTTCAAGGACTGCTGCCAGGCAACAACCCCCAAATTCCTTTGCTCTGTCAGGCAAAGCAATTCTGCTCCCTTCGATGCATTTTCCTGACATAGACACTGGGATACACATCTTAGGTTTGTCTCTCTTCCCTTTTGTATTAGTCTGTTTTCATACTGCTATAAAGAACTGCCCAAGACTGGGTAATTTATAAAGGAAAGAGGTTTAATTGACTCACAGTTCCACATGGCTGAGGAGGACTCAGGAAACTTACAATCATGGAGGAAAGGGAAGCAGGCACGTTCTTCACAGGCAGCAGGAAGGAGAAGTGCTGAGCAAAGGGGAAAGAGCCCCTTATAAAACCATCAGATCTCATGAGAACTCACTCATTATCATAAGAACAGCATGGCAGAAACCATCCCCACTATCCAATTACCTCCACCTGGTCTCTCCCTTGACATGTGGGAATTATGGGGATTACAATTCAAGATGAGATTTGGGTGGGGACACAAAGCCTAAGCATATCACCTTCCCTCGTCTGTCTCTGCTGGTCCTAATCTTACAAATTGAGGTGGCAGACAGAGAATGGAGAAAGCCAACAGGAGAGTGAAATCATGGGACATACATAAAGATATGGTACAACCCTCAAAAACAGGAGAAAAGAGGTAACGTTCAGGGGAGTGGGTATCGCTGGGGAAGGAAGCTGAGCATTTTTACATGTGTGTGGCTTGGAGAAAGCAGATGTGCAGAGCTGAGGTCATTACCCAGCAGTTGTGGGCAAAACAGGGCTTGCCAGCCTATATATGTGGTCTTTGAGATGCTGAACTCTTCAAAATGTAATAAGAATTTGTGAATTATAAAACTGCTGTATTGGGTGATTTCCCTTAAAAAAAATCTCACCATCTCTGGCTGACATCCTGGAGTAAGAACTTTCAGTTAGAGTTGATTCAGTGTGATTCAGCATGCAGTTCTAGGTACTAGCATTTACACCTGCATCTCCTTAGCCATGCTGCCTCAGCCATTAACTCACTTCTAGACATTTGAATGTGCAAATCCTCAACCACTCCCATTCACCATCCAGATCTTATCAACATGACCTTACATATTAGCCCACTATTTTAGAATTTAAAATATTGCCTTTCTATCATGATTACTTTTATCATGGGCATTCAGGTTCAAAATTAATGCATTCTTTGTCATGTCTTCAAATTCATTGGGCTGCTTTCTTCTGTTGACTTAGGTCTTCCATCAATTAAAAAAAGTTTATTCTACTATTTCTTTTGTTTGAATATGCTTGTCTTCTTGAATGATTTCTTTTATATAGTCTTGCTGAATCTCTTCTCCATATTAAGACATAACAAAACAACAACAAATGTATTATCATTTTCATTTACATTAAACTGTTCTCTTGAGTTTTGAACTTGGTGAGTTTTCTTCCATTTCTCAGTCTTGATATTCTGCAGGATGTAATCCGACATTTGCCACTTCCTAAGAAACTTTACCCACATCAAGGCAGATTTTCATGTCTATGCAGTTCACCATAATTTTACTATATTTTGCATACTTTCACAATAAGCCTGTTTCAGAAATGGCAATTATCTCTCCTCCAGGAGTCCTCATCCCTCTTTTGGATGACTAGTAGTTTTTCTCTGTTGACAGGATTTGTTAAAAAGGAGGCTTAGTGGAGTGGACATCACTCAGAAACCATTGTTCTTTTTCTCCTTCTTCTTCTTCTTCTTCTTCTTCTTCTTCTTCTTCTTCTTCTTCTTCTTTCTTCTTTCTTCTTCTTCTTTCTTCTTTTTCTTCTTCTTCTTTCTTCTTCCTCTTCCTCTTCTTCCTCTTCTTCTTCTTTCTTTTCTTCTTCTTCTTCTTCTTTCTTTCTTCTTTCTTCTTCTTTCTTCTTCTTCTCTTTCTCTTTCTCCCTCCCTTCCCCTCCCCTCCCCTCCCCTCCCCTTCCCTTCCCTTCCCTTCTTCCTTCCTTTCTTTCTTGACAGAGTCTTGCTCTGTCACCCAGGCTGGAGTGCAGTGGCCCAATCTCTGCTCACTGCAAGCTCCGGCTCCCGGGTTCACGCCATTCTCCTGCCTCAGCCTCCCAAGTAGCTGGGACCACGGGTGCCTGCCACCATGCCAGGCTATTTTTTTTTTGTCTTTTTAGTAGAGACGGGGTTTCACCATGTTAGCCAGGATGGTCTCGATCTCCTGATCTTGTGATCCGCCTGCCTCGGCCTCCCAAAGTGCTGGGATTACAGGTGTGAGCCACTGCGCCAGGCCCCTTTCTTTCTTTTTTATGAGGTGGAGTCTCACTCTATCACGCAGGCTGGAGTGAACTGGTACAGTCTCAGCTTACTGTAGCCTCTGCTTCCCTGGTTCAAGCAATTCTCTTGTCTCAGCCTGCAGAGTAGCTGGGATTACAGGCACGTGCCACTGCGCCCGGCTAATTTTTGTAATTTTAGTAGAGATGGGGTTTCATCATGTTGGCCAGGCTGGTCTTGAACTCCTGACCTCAAGTGACCTGCCCTCCTTACCCTACCAAAGTGTTGGGATTACAGGCGTGAGCCAGCGCACCCAGCCCACTGTTCTTTTTCTAGTCTTCCGGTGTGTGAGTGTTCACCGCATGGTCAATCCTTCACTGCAACTCCTTGGGCATTAAGGAGAATCCATTTTATGTCTCTTTTTTTGCCCCCTGGCTTTCTTGGTCCATTTGGACTGCAATTATAAATTTCCTTAGACTGGAAAATGTATAAACAATTGAAATTTATTGCTCACACTTCTGGAGGCTGAAAGTTCAAGATTAAGGTGCCAGAAGATTTGGTATCTGATCGAGGTTCTCTGCTTCAGAGATGGTGCCTCTTTGTTGTGTCCTTCCATGGTGGAAAGGACGACGGAGCTCTCTGGGCTCCCTTTTCTAAGGGTACTCATCCTGTTCGTGAGGCTGCACCCTCAGAATCTCATCACCTCCCAAAGGCCCCACCTCATAACACCATCTCCTTGGGAATTAGGATTTCAACATCTGAATTTGGGGGTAACACAAACTTTCAGACCATAGCACTGGTTTACTGCTCTTTAGGGTTGGGGAAAGGTGGTTTGCAGATTACTTCTCCATAACCCTTCATTTTCCTTCTGCCACATTCTGAATGGGATAAGTTCTGTGAAGTTTGGGTAATACTGTGGTATTCTGCCTAATGATACGGGTTTTCCTTGGAGATCTCTGGGTTTATATGCCCAGTCTCCTGCTACCATCCTACCTAGAAGTTTGTTCATATTTTTATATTTGTTTATTTATATCATATATGGAAACTGTATTCTTATTTTTATTCTGTGCCCAAAATACAGTACAACTCCCTAAATATTTGTCAATTTAATTTGGAAAAGACATTTTATTTCCAGAATGAGACAAATTTTATTTGCTCTAGAATAGCACCAACCTTTCTTAGTGCTATCTGCTTTACCAGTATTTCTGTTTTTTTGAGACAGAGTCTCGCTCTGTCGCCCATGCTAGAGTGCAGTGGCGCAATCTTGGCTCACCGCAACCTCCGCTTCC
The DNA here is from genome assembly GCF_009764315.1 of Trachypithecus francoisi. NCBI lineage: Eukaryota > Metazoa > Chordata > Mammalia > Primates > Cercopithecidae > Trachypithecus > Trachypithecus francoisi. The sequence continues at coordinate 128,769,070 of NW_022681471.1, read as the reverse complement.
CGGGTTCAAGCGATTCTCCTGCCTCAGCCTCCCGAGTAGCTGGGATTACAGGCACATGCCACTCTGCCCAGATAATTTTTGCATTTTTAGTAGAGACGGGGCTTCACCATGTTGGCCAGACTGGTCTTGAACTCCTGACCTCAAGTGACCCACCCGCCTCAGCCTCCAAAAGTGCTGGGATTACAGGCATGAACCACTGAGCCCAGCCTTTTCCAATATTTCTTATTAAATCTCTTATAGTTTTTATAAAACGTTCAATCCTAAAGGAAATAAATAACAGAATTTTAAAAATTCCGTGGTGCAAATAAACAGTGGACTGATAAAACATCTTGTTCTAGCTTTTCTGCCTTAAAATATATATATTGCATGAATTATTTTGTTTATTTCCCCTGTGACCATTTTAGTTTAAGCCTCCATCCTCAGCTTCCTGGCTCTACTAGAAGAATATAAACTTCCTCCAAACTATTCTCCACTTATCATCCATCAAAGCCTTTGAAATCCTAAATTACTCTCCATAATCTCTTCTTTTTGCACTTAGAATAAGAGAATAATAATAATAACAATAAAGTGCCAACACTTATCCAAGCCTCACAAAGCCCTGTATAATCCTATCCTTGTCCAACCCTCTGGCTCACACTGTGTTACTCCTCTTTTGTTCCCAGAGAAAAGGTAATTTTCTTGAACAGTAAATAACAGACAAGATGAATGGGAAAATATCCCATTACACCCTTATGCCCAAGAGAAAATATGACAATTTTGCTGAGATCCCTCCGGCTAAAAAGTTGCTAATGATAATGAAAACAAAAGGAGAAATTACTTCAACAAATGCAATTTGCTAAAGAGAAAAATAAAAAAAAAATTTTTTTTGCAAGAGTGTTCTTTTCTCCAAATTGATGCAATATAGATGTAATTTGGCGTGTCCAATGCAGTGACCTCTGTGGGCCAGGACACCGAGATGAAGACCTTGGGAAAAAGAGCTCCGGGGCTGGATCCCTGACAAAATGATTACACAACATATAAATGTGGTTAATGCCTTTAACCGCAAACAGCTGTCTCCTACATCTGTCCCTCTCCAACCGCTGGGTGATGGTCAGCGGCTTGCAAATCCTAGGTGTGGTTTGTTCAGACAAGGACATCCATCTGACTTTATTATAAACTAATCTTAGGAGGAGCAAAGGCCATATTGAAACAGAAAGCTCCAATATCCGAGAGGCCGCTTTCAAATCTTTCCCCGCCTTGGCTTTTGTGTTGTTTCCAGCAGTTTTATTTTCCTAAGAATGTGGCTTCCACAGTACCATCTGTTTCCCTATCAGTTGCAACGCCAGGGCGTGAAGCCTGCACGCATCTTTCATCGATGTTGCAGGAGACTCCCAATTGCACAGATAACGTGAATGAATTCCCTACCCTGGAAAATCTGAAAATGTGGATTCTCATTTGCAGAAAGAAGCGTGCATTGCTAGGTATTATCAATACAAAAAGTGAAATCCACAAAAACATTTCAAAAGGCTATTTGTACTGGAGTCATCTATGACCGCTAATGCTGGTTTTAGGGATGGAAAATGTTCGTGCATTCTCAAGCACAGCACATTCTTCTTTCTTTGAAGAAGGGAACATTTAGGAGAGACTATCTTGAAGCCCAAGTTAATTGGGCTTTTGCTTGTAACCTATAGGAAGTTCTTTTGGGGCCTGTGAAATGATTAATAAATGCAATGAACGCAAGCAAATATGTAAGGTGTGGGTTTCAGAAGTACAATTATGTGGAATAAGGTTTATAGAGGCATGGCTCAGCAGCATGGCTCATGCCTGTAATGCCAACGTTTTGGGGAGCCAAGGTGGGAAGATGGCTTGAGCCCAGGGATTCTAGATGAGCCTGGGCAATATAGTGAGGCCCCATCTCTACTAAAAATAAAAATTAAAAAAAATTAGTTGAGCATGGTGAGACATGCCAGTGGTCCCAGCTACTTGGGAGACTGAGGCAGGAGAATTGCTTGAGCCCAGGAGATCAAGGCTGCAATGAGCTATGATTGTGCCACTGCACTCCAGCCTGGGTGACAAGAGTGAGACCCTGTCTCCAGAAAAATGTTTAAAAAATAAGCAAATAAAAAGGTTTTTAGAGATAGAAGAGGGGGATTGTTTGGAATACAATTATTTCCCTTTAGCATTTTATCAGTTTTATAACAGTTTTGATATAGGATGTGCTAAATACCTCAACTTCCATGTTCGACGTATTAGCATATGAGAATCATTTCCTTAAAGCAAATGGAAATAAGAACGTAGCATAGGCCGGGCGCGGTGGCTCAAGCCTGTAATCCCAGCACTTTAGGAGGCCGAGACCTCGGGCGGATCACGAGGTCAGGAGATGGAGACCATCCTGGCTAACACTGTGAAACCCCGTCTCTACTAAAAAATACAAAAAACTAGCCGGGCGAGGTGGCGGGCGCCTGTAGTCCCAGCTACTCGGGAGGCTGAGGCAGGAGAATGGCGTGAACTGCGAGCTGAGATCCGGCCACTGTACTCCAGCCCGGGCGACAGAGTGAGACTCCGTCTCAAAAAAAAAAAAAAAAAAAAAAAAGAACGTAGCACGTCGGTGTGTGTCCTCAGTTCACAAACACATACACTCACCATTCAAAACATACGACATTGACACAACGTGAGCAGCCTGCATTCTTAGCTGAGGTTGCACCAACTCATAAACCCACAGAACTGGAAGGCAATGTAGTAAACACATTCAAGCCTCCCACAAGGCCTGTGAGCAGTGTTTGCTGAAATCAGCATGACTTGAGTTACAGGTACCTCTTTTGAAATTTGGTTGGCCTCCCGAGTTATGGAACTGAGTATATTTGCATAGGTTTATAGAAGAACAGGACTAGGAAAAAACCTCAGGCCAAGCCATGTTTTTCCTAATTCTGTCTAGGAATAAATGCATAAATCCTAAAATGCTTTCGCGACTTTGCAGTGTCACAATTTCTTATTAGGAGCTTGGACTTCTAACCACCTTCAAAAGATGTCTCAAGTATCATGACTGATCCAATAGAGGTCGAAACACAAAACAAGCTTAAAGGAAGCAAAAACCTGTCCACAGCATCTTAAGATCCAGTGTAGAATTAATACTTTAAAATATATTTAGCACTTCGAGACCTGACTGGGCAACATGGTGAAACCCGGTCTCTGCAAAAAGTATAAAAATTAGCTGGACATGATGCTGAGTGTCTGTGGTTCCAGCTGCTGGGGAGGCTGAGATTGGAGAATCAGTTGAGCCCCCAGAGGTTGAGGCTGCAGTAAGCTGTGATTGTGCCATTGCACTGCAGCCTAGGAGAGTGAGACCCTGTCTCAAAAAATATATATAATTTATAAATTTATAAATCTAAAATTACATATATATATAAATTACTTATAATATAACTATATAGTTATATATTATAACTTAAAAAAAGTTTATATTATATAAAGTTTATACAATTTTTATAAGGTTTATACAGCTTTATAGATATTATACAAATAAAGAATATATATGTAATAAATCATAAAATTTATAAATTATATATAAATATGTAGACATATATATCTAATTATAAATGTATATAAATATACAATTTAAATACATATTTATAATTGTCTATAGATATAATATTATACATAAAATAGATATATGTTTAGATATATTTAAATATAGCAGCGGAAACACTGTGTCATCTTTTGGGAGTTCACATGGTCCTGTTAAGGTTTCGATCAATACTCTTTAATGGCTTCTGGTTTTCAACAAATCAAGTGCATGCTTCCTGCTTTTGTTGTAAAGTCCTCAAACATGTGCCTCTGCCTGCATTCATGACTTATGATTTCTGTACCCCGCCCTTGACAGCACCCACACTAAGTGGCTTGTCTTTCTACGTGCAGGCCCCACACCTTGCTTCCTTTACCACATGAATGTCCTCACGCTATTTGTTCTCTATGCGTTTGTGTGCAAATAAAATCCATTCTCTAATGCTGGGCATACATGGGTCTTCCTCCATGAGATTTTGTGAAGGAAATCTTACGTACTGCTGATGTTGATTGCATTGATTGATCAATTCACAGTCCCAGAGACATATTCTGTAGAGGAGATGAGTGAAAGACCAATTAACACGGACTTGCAGACCGTCTACCCCAAACGTTGCCTTGTTGAAAGAAGGATTTCGTAGAGAAAACTCTCCCCGCAGCTCCCTCTGTGTGTGATTCATATACCTCCTAGCCAGGTACAAGGCATGCCACCTTGTAATGCTCCTTCCTGCCTTATTTCTCCCACACACTGTGGCCCTGCATGCACCTGGCTAATGGACCAAGCCTCAAAGCTGCTGAAACGCCAGCCTAAGCCACACATGAGGTAACCCATTTTCAGAATGGTTGTTCCAGACACGTGGTGCCCAGATGGGAGCCGCAGTTTGAGCTTTCATTTTTAAAATTTGCTTCCACTGCAGAAATTAACGTTCAAATAACCGAAGCTTACGGGGAGCCTGTTTATAGTCAATACCATAGGTTAAGATTAGAGATGATGTAATTCCTTAACCATAGACATACTCTCCAAATGCATGAACACAGAGAGGAAAATAGTGTGCAGGCAGCTGTTAAATTGCTCCCTGATGACTTCCCCTCTGCCACGTGGACTCTTCCTTTGACATGGTCTGACTAGTCTTGTATTAAAAATAAAATCTCCCTTATATTAACAAAATACAAAATATTAATATATTTCAGACTCCGACTGAAATTGACACTGGAATCTCCACCACCGGCTCTCCTGGGTCTCCAGTTGTAGATAGCAGATCAGTTTTCAACCTCCCTAATTGCCCAGGCTGCAGTGCAGTGGCGCAATCACAGCTCATTGCAGCCTCGACTTCCCAGGCTCTAGTAATCCTCCAGTCTCAGTTTCCCTGAGTAGCTGGGACTACAGTCATGTGCCTGCACACCCAGCTGTGTATTTCCTCTTATAGGGATATAAAGTTATGTCATTTGTCTTCTTGTTGACTTCTTGTAACCACCATGAAAGCATGACTCTTGTCTGTCTTATCCTCTTCCCCATCTCCAGAACTTGGCACACACTAGCAGCTCTACAATTAGTTGTTGCATAAATGGCAAATGAAGGAGTATTGCATTCTCTGCCTAGAAGTCCCTGCCCCCTCTCCCTTCCCCAGAAGAAAACTTCTTACTGGCTAAGATGCTGTTCTCACCTCAGTGCTTCCAAAGGAGCCTCAGCAGGTCAGGGTCTATCATTTCATGTGTATTTACCCCAAATTCAGATATTATTTGGCTCAAGGAATGCACTGCAAATATTTACAGAATGAACCATTGAAGGAAGAAAAGAAACATGCATGAGCAAATTCTCTGTTTCTGTTACAAGAGGCTGTGTCAGTCAGCTATTGGCACATAACAAAGAATCCCAAAATGCAGTGGGTTGAAAAAAATCTATGTTATATACTCACTGTTATATGGGACAAAAATTCAGGCTGTAGTCAATGGGTGCTTCTGAGGTCTACCAAGCAGAGGCCCAGAATGATGCTGAGAATTCTGCAATGCACATGGCAGCTTCCATAACAAATAATTTTCTGTCCCCAAATGTCAATAGTGCGAATGTTCAACAACAGCAAAAACCTGCTTCCTCTAAGTCCGAGTTTATTAGGTACATTTCTTTTCTTTTTTGACTTTATTTACGGTGTGTGTGTGTGTGTGTGTGTAATAATGAAATGCTTCACGAATTTACCTGTCATCCTTGCATGGCCTTGCTAATCTTATCTGTATCATTCCAATTTTAGTATATATGCTGCCAAAGTGAGCACATTAGGTACATTTTTATCTTCCAAGTCACTGTAGGCTACAGTTTTGCTCTTCCAACACAACATACCACTGGTTGCCATTTTTTTCTAGCCTTTGGTAGCAGTTACCTACTATTTTCCCAACCTTCATTCACCACTCAGTTTCAAAGCCAATGAAGCATGTTTTAAGCTTTTGTATGAGAGCAACCCCCTACCCACTTCAGGTATGAATTTCAGGATCTGTTACCTATTTTTTTTAAATATAAAATCAACTACAAGCTTAGTGCCTCAATATCACAAATACTTATTTGCTCATATGTCTGTGAATCAATAACTTGGACTGGGTTCAGTTGGGCAGTTCTTCTGCTGGTCTTGCCTGGGGTCTTTCATGCAGCTTCCATTATCTGGCAGCTTGATGAGACTGGATGGTCTAAGGTACATTCATGAACACGTCTGTTGGGTGGTCTTGTCTGTCAGCCTAGAGTACTCAGGCCACCCCATATGAAGAAGCCAGGGTAGCCTTTTTGAGATGAGTCACCATGAGAAAGATTCAGCTGACAGCCAGCACCAATGGCCAGCTATGTGAATACACTCCCAGCTTACACCATCCATTTTCAGTCAAGCTGTCAGAGACTGGGACCACATAAGGCACCTTCAGGGAGACCCACAGAAGAACCATCCAGCTGAGCTCAGTCTGAAATTTGTGACCCAAAGAGTGATGCACAAATAAAATGGTGATTGTCTTTAGCTACTAAGTGTTGGGGTGTTTGTTACACAGCAATAGGTAATGGATATAGGTCCTTAACTAGCAAATAGATTACCTCATGGAAATGTGGAAACTCCTACTCCTATATTTATAATTAATTCCAACGTGGAAAAGAAGCTCACTATTGATTCTGTGAGGCTAAAACTGATGTGAAGGTAGTAGAAAGCCAGTGAGCAAGTGGTGTCTGGTTTGAGCTAAAGTGCCTCCTCAGGGAAGCATACTCTTCCTAAATTGCTGCATTGTGGGTCTGGACCAAGGTGAGCTTGGGTTTCTGAGGGGAGTTCCCTTACAGTAGGGGAAGTTACACACAGTGAAATAGACTTACAGTCACTGGTTGCTTAATGATGGGGATACATTCTGAGAAATGTATCACTGGGCGATGTTGTTGTGCAAACATCCTGCAGTGCACTTACACAAACCTAGATGGTCTAGCCTACTGCACACCTAGGCTATATGGTGTAGCCTGTTGCTCCTATGCTACAAACCTGTACAGCATGTTCCTATACTGAATACAGTAGGCAATTGTAACACAAATCACTAGGCAACAGGAATTTTTCAGCTCCATTATAATCTTGTGGCACCATCATTTTATATGCCGTCCATCATTGGCCATACATTCTGTGGCGGTGCATGACTGTATCTGTTTTAGATAGGATTTCCTTTGTTTGTAACTTTGTTACCGGGAAGGGGGTCCTGATTCAGACCCCAAGAGAGGGTTCTTGGATCTCGTGCAAGAAAGAATTGGACGTGAGTCCATAAAGTGAAAACAAGTTTATTACAAAAGTAAAGAAGTAAAAGAATGGCTACTCCACAGGCAGAGCAGCCCCAATGGCTACTGGTTGCCCATTTTTACAGTTATTTGTTGATTTTATGCTGAACAAGGAGTGGATTATTCACGAGTTTTCTGGGAAAGGGGAGGGCAGTTCTGGGAACTCAGGGTCCTCCCCTTTTAGACCATATAGATTAATATCCTGACATTGTCATGGCCTCTGCAAACCGTCATGGTGCTGGTGAGAGTGCCTTTCAGCATGTTAATGTATTATAATTAGCATATAGTGAGCAGTGAGGACAACCAGGGGTCACTCTTGTCACCATCTTGGCTGACTTCTTTACCACATGCTGTTTTATCAGCAAGGTCTTTATGATCTGTATCTTGTGCTGACCTCCTGTCTCATCCTGTGTCTTAGAATGCCTAACCTCCTGGGAATACAGCCCAGTAGGTCTCAGCCTCATTTTACCCAGCCCCTATTCAAGATGGAGTTGCTCTGCTTCAAATACCTCTGACCACTTGAATTTGATACAGTAAAATGCCTTTGCTGCATCATCTATGGCGGTTTCTCAGATATTACAGTCTCATTGGATTTTCAAACAAAGCACTAACCATGTACATAGTCAAGACTTGTGTGAAGAATGAAGGCATTACGTTATGTGTTTGCATATCACATTTTGACTTTTGCTAGAAAGGGCCAATCTGAACTATAACTGAGATTTTTAAACATTTTTCTTTGGGGGTAATTGATTTTCTTTCATTAATCTTCTAGATTGCATCCTTCATTCTCCTAGAAGTTAAAAGCATATATAATCTAAGGAAGATTCAGTCTGTCTGTTTTTGATTTATTTTGTAACTCACTGAGTATTTTTTGTATGTACAAGAAATATTCTGAGACTACTTAATATACTATTTTGATCTTTCTTCTTTTAAAGCATGAAGCCTATATATGTGTGTGTGTGTGTGTGTGTGTGTGTGTGTGTGTGTGTTGTGTGTATATTTTTTCCCTAAGGGTAGGAATCTGGAAGAGATTTCAGTGATGATCAAAACAGCAAACTCATGAATTTTGAATGGTTTCTAAACCTAGAAAAAAGAACTCTCTGAACCTTCTTTGCTTTAGAAGAAAATCAGATTTTGACTCCCTGGCCTTGCAGAAATGCTTATTTTTTTCTTCAATTCACCTAAGATTTAATCTTATATAATGCTTTGCTTTTCCTTCCAATTATATTTAACCTCATTGAAACATTTCAAAAATATACAAATAATCTAAAGATCATTTTAAACTTTCTTTCCCCCAGCACAGGGAAATACTTAAAAAATATGGTTTAAATTGGGTGATGATTTTCTAGAAAAATTTCATCGCAATCAGAAGGAAGGAATTGAGCAAACTGAGGGAAACATAGGGAAATCAAAATTAAATTTGCAGTTCTTTCTACATAAGTAAATGTAAAATTAAGTTTATAGTTCTTTCTACATAAGTCAATAAAAAATTAGCAAATATTAGTAAAACTCCCCCAAAGCTCCCCACCCCCAATAAATGCATATGTGTGAGCGCAAGAAGCATTATAATGAAACACTTAACTTCCTTTGCCCTGAACTAGAACCAGATGCCTTGGGGTGGGGGGGGGGGGCGGGTTGAGGCAGGCTGGCTGATGGACTTGTATTGTATTGCAAGTTATGCTAAAGGCATTTTTAGAAATGAACTGCTTTTTCCCATCTCCTTTCAGCAGTTTTCTGGAGCTGGAAATAAAGAAAAACCCCTACCCCTGACTTACTGGACCTTAGGAGTTAAAAATCACCACCTTAATTATCATTCCTTCATTGGCAGTTGTAAAGGGAACTAAGTAGTCTATTCATTTACTGTAACATTTATTCGGTGCTACCATTTACCAGCATCATGCCAGGTGTGGAGGAAAACCAGAGAGGAAGATCCCTGAGCCTCCAGGTGCTTTCGATGTGTGTGGTCAGGGAGTCGACACGTAAACAGCAATCATCATGGACGTGGTTTGTGATGGGTGCAGGGGACAGGGAGGGGCCTCAGGGAAGCTGGGCTGGCCAGGGGGCAGGCAGAAAGTGGTGTGGGGTGAAGAGACAGAGGCGGCGAGGAAAGCTGTTCCCAGAAACACCCCCTAGGAGTGATTAGATTGGAAGGGTGGGTAGGAAGTGAATGAGGCCAGTCAGTGAATGTCCTTGTTTACCATGTCACCCATTAAAAAAAAAGTGTTTCATTTTAAATATTTGTACATTTTAGAAATCTCTCTCTCTCTATCAATCTTTCTCTGTGTATATCAACATACATATAATATATGACAATAGAGATGAGAATAAATAGAAGAGACAGATAAAAATATGGTAGATGACAGAGAGCTTAAATAGATTAGACTGTCACATAGATAATGATAGATGATAAATACATTCATAGGTAGGTGGATGGATGGATAGATAAATACATAGATAATGATAGATAATAGATTCAGTAGATGAATGGATAGATGGATAGATAGATATTGATAGATGATAGATTCAACAGATGGCTGGATGGATATATGATAGATACATAGATAATGGTAGATACATAGATAATGATAGATGATTAGATTCAATAGATGTGTGGATGGATCGAAAGGTATGTGATAGATAAGGATAAACAGTAGATTCAGTAGATGGGTGGATAGGTGATAAATAGCTAGCTAGCTAGCTAGGTACGTTCAGTAGATGAACGGATGGATAAATGCATGAATGGATGGATGGATAGTTATAGAAAGATGATGGATAGGTGATAAATAGCTAGCTAGCTAGGTACGTTCAGTAGATGAACGGATGGATAAATGGATGAATGGATGGATGGATGGATAGTTATAGAAAGATGATGGATAGGTGATAAATAGCTCGCTAGCTAGCTAGGTACGTTCAGTAGATGAACGGATGGATAAATGGATGAATGGATGGATAAATGGATGAATGGATGGATGGATAGTTATAGAAAGATGATGGATAGGTGATAAATAGCTGGCTAGCTAGCTAGGTACGTTCAGTAGATGAATGGATGGATAAATGCATGAATGGATGGATGGATAGTTATAGAAAGATGATGGATAGGTGATAAATAGCTCGCTAGCTAGCTAGGTACGTTCAGTAGATGAACGGATGGATAAATGGATGAATGGATGGATAAATGGATGAACGGATGGATAAATGGATGAACGGATGGATAAATGGATGAGTGGATGGATGGATAGTTATAGAAAGATGATGGATAGGTGAATAGATAGGTAGATAGATTATTTTGACAGCTTTCAAAAATTTCAGCATTTAACTTACCATTTTTATTTTTCATAAGGTTTATATGAGAATTCATACTTTTCTGGATGGTTTAAAACAACTTTTGAAGATTTCAAACAAACACTCGTTGACTTATAATTTTATTTTTCTAGTAACTTTCTGAGGAATGTCTAATTTATCTGCTTTCCCATAGTCATTACAGCACTATTCACAATAGCCAAAATATGGAGTCAACCAAAGTGTCCATCAGTGGATGAGTGGGTAAAGAAAATGTGATTTGTATACACAATGGAATGCTATTAAGTCTTAAAGAAGGAAGTGTTGGCATTTGCAACAACATGGATAAATGTGGAGGACATTATGCTAAATGGAATAAGCCAGGCACAGAATGACACATACTGCATGATCTCACATGTGGAATCTTTGTATTCTTTAGTTCAAGGTTCTCAATGTGGGTGCTGTTGACACTTGGGGCTGGAGGGTTCTCTGTGTTGTGGCCGTCCCGTGCACTTGTAGGGTGTTGAGCAGCATCCCTGGGCTCCACCCACCTGATGCTAGCAGTGTCCACTCTCCAATCATAATAACCCAAAATGTCTCCAGACATTGCAAATGGCTCCTGATGGTTTGAAAGGCAAGAGCACATAGTACCCAAGCCTTAACATACATTTCAAAATGACTGAAAGAAAGTCAGAAACAAGAAATTCAGCATCTATAGGACCAGATGCCCACTTAGGAGCCCTCAGTGAGAGAGAAAGACGTATCTCACCTGGGCTCAGCGGCTCACCCTTGTAGTTCCAGCATGTTGGGAGGCTGAGGTGGGTGGATCACTTGAGTTCAGGAGTTCTAGACCAGCTTGTGCAACATCACAAAACCTCCTCTCTACCAAAAATACAAAAATTAGCCTGGCGTAGTGGCATGTGCCTGTAGTCCCAGCTACTTGGAAGGCTGAGGCAGGAGGATTGCTTGAGTCCAGGAGTTTGAGACCAGCCCAGGCAACTCAGTGAGACCCTATGTCTACAAAAAATAAAAATAATTAGCCAGGAATGGTGGTGCGTGCCTGTAGTACCAGCTACTCAAGAGGTTGAGGTAGGAGGATTGCTTGAGGCTGGGAGGTCGAGGCTGCAGTGAGCCGTGACTGCACCACTGCACTCCAGTCTGAGTGAGACCATGTCTTTAAAAAAAAAAAAAGTATGTCCGTCCATGCCCAGACCTCGCTGTGTTTATCACATTTGTCAGTGCCTTGTCTACATTCTATGGATGGACATTTGCCTTTAGTTCCCTGTCCAATCCAGCTGGATTTCATTCAGCCCTCCTTGGTCAGCACAATAAGCACACTTTTGTCAGAGGTGTTGAAACCAGAGTGACTCCATCTTGAATAGGAGCTGGGTAAAATAAGGCTGAGACCCACTGGGCTGAATTCCCAGGAGGTTAGGCACTTAGTCACAGGATGAAATAGGAGGTCAGTACAAGATACAAGTCATAAAGGCCTTGCTGATAAAACAGGTTTCAGTAAAGAAGTCAGTCAAATCCCACCAAAACCAAGACAGTGACAAGAGTGACCTCTGGTCATTGTAACTGCTCATTATACACTCATTATAATGCATTAGCTGCTAAAAGACACTGCCACCAGAACCACGACAGTTTACAGATGTCATGACAACCTCAGGAAGTTACCCTACATGGTCTAAAAAGGGGAGGAACCCTCAGAATTACCCACCCCTTTCCTGGAAAACTCATGACTAATTCACCCCTTGTTTAGCATATAATCAATAAATAACCATACACATAGGCAGAGCAGCAGCCCTTGCTGCTGCTCTGCCTATGGAGTAGCTATTCTTTATTCCTTTACTTTCTTAATCAACTTGCTTTCATTTTACTCTGTGGACTCGCCCTGAATTCTCTCTTGTACGAGATTCAAGAACCCTCTTTTGGGGTTTGGACTGGGACCCCTTTCCCGCAACACTTTCACTTTACATTCCTGCCATCCCTGGAGGGAGGAGGTCCTGTCTTTGCTGGAAAGCCATGCTGTGCTGGGCTATGGTTATTCACTGTGGTTTATCTGAACCCAAAAAGAAAAACAATTTTCCTAGGGTCACTCCTGGTCTGGAAAGGTTGACCTTATATCAGGCTGCCTTAATCCCTCCCTGATTTCCACATTGTAGTTTGAAATTATATCAAGTGTAGAGGGAAGTGAATATCTTAGGACAGAGGCTTGAACTGGGAAAACAGATGTTATCTTCGTAATGTAAAGAAAAATCATGGGATGCTACTACAAAGAACAGACCTTCGCTTGGTGAGCAGACATTTGAGAAAGAATAGACATGCATTGCAGTTTTAGACTAGAACAGTGGTTCTTTCTAAACACTATTTTAGTATTTATTATTTTTAGAGATGAGGTCTTGCTCTGCTGCCCACACTAGAGTGCAGTGGTGTGATCATAGCTCACCACAGCCTTCAAACCCCAGGTTCAAGTGATCCTCCTGCCTCAGCCTCCTGAGTAGCTGGGACTACAGGTGTGTGCCACCATGCCCAGCTAATTTTTGAAAAATGTTTGTAAAGATGGGGTTTTGCTATGTTTCCCAGGCTGGTCTCCAACTCCTGGCTTCAAGCAATCCTCCCGCCTCTGCCTCCCAAAGTGCTGGGCTTATAGGCATAAGCCACCATGCCTGGCCTAAAGTTTTTTATTTTTAATCATTATGGGTACATAATAGTTGTACTTATTTACAGGGTATATGTGATATTTTGTTACATGCTTAACATGTGTAATAATCAAATTAGGGTAATTGGGGTATCTATCCCTTCAAGCTTTTACCATTTTTTTGTGTTAGGAACATTGCAATTCCACTCTCTTAGTGATTTTAAAATATACAATGAATTATTGTTAACTATTGTCCCCCTGTTGTAGTAGCAAATACTATACCTTCTTGCTTCTATCCAACTGTATTTTTGCATTCATTAACTGTCCCCACTCTATCGCCTCTTCCTCGATACTCTTCCCAGCCTCGAGTAACCGCCATTCTACTTTATCTCCGTGAGTGCAAGTTCTTAACATTTTTACCTCCAACATTTGAGTGAGAACATGTGAAATTTTACATCAGGAGTGCTTTGATTTTTTTTTAATTTGAATATAGCTTTAGGGGTACACGTGGTTTTTGGTTATGTGGATGAGTGAAGTCTAGGACGTTAGTGCGCCCATCACCCAGGTGTTGTACATGGTACCCAATAGGTAGTCCTTCATCCCTCACCCCACTCGCACCCTCCCACTTCGGAGTCTCCAATGCCCATTACAGTACTCTGTACACCTTTGCATACCCACAACTTAGCTCCCACTGCTTTTTTTGAAGCAGGGTCTCACTCTGTCACCCAGGATGGATTGCAGTGGCATGATCATGGCTCACTGCACCTTCGACCTCCTGGGCTCGAGCAATCTCCCCCCTCAGCCTTCTGAGTAGCTGGGACCACAGGTGTGCACCACCACTCCCAGCTAATATTTTCTATTTTCTGTAGAGACGGGGTCTTACTACATTGCCCAGGCTGTTCTTGAACTCCTGGTTTCAAGTGATCCTCCTGCCTCGGCCTCCCAAAGTGCTGGCATTACAGGCATGAGCCACCACGCCCTACCAGCTCCCACTTTTGTAAGTGAGAATGTGTGGTATTTGGTTTTCTATTCGTTAGTTACTTAACTTAGAAAAATGGCTTCCAGTTTCATCCAAGTTGTGGCACAATATATTATTTCTTTCTTTTCTTTCTTTTTTTTTCACATCAGGAGATTTTAATGTGGGTCGAGTTTGTCCCCCAGGTAACATGTCTGGAGATATTTTGGTTGTCACAACTGGGAATGGATGCTATTGGCATTTGGTGGGTAGAGCCCAGGGATGCTGCTCAACACCCTACAGTGCACAGGACACCGCACCACAGAGAGTCGTTCAGCCCCAAATTACCCAAGGTGTTCAGATTAAGAAACCCTTCTCTAGGCTAGACGCGGTGGCTCATGCCTGTAATCCCAGCACTTTGGGAGGCTGAAGCAGGAGGATCACTTGAGGTCAGGAGTTCGAGATCAGCCTGGCCAACATGGTGAAACCCTGTGTCTACTAAAACTACAAAAATTAGCCAGGTGTGGTGGTGCACGCCTGTAGTCCCAGCTACTTGGGAGCCTGAGGCCGGAGAATCACTTGAACCCAGGAGGCAGAGGTTGCAGTGAGCCTAGATCATGCCATTGCACTCCAGCCTGGCCAACGGAGCCAGACTCCATCTCAAAAAACAAAAACAACCACCACCACCCCCACTGCCTGAAAAACACACACACACACACACACACACACACAAAATAAGTGCAGATGCACACGCACACAAGCACACACATCCATCTAAAACATTCGGTAATTAAGTTGCTTGGGGCAAATGGCATTGTTTATGAAACACTAGCTACCCATTTATCTGAGAAAGCTTATTTTGACTTAGAAATCCTCTTTGAAAAATGTTTCCAGTCTTACTGAGGTATGATTGCAAAATTAAAATTCTATAAAGTTGTACAACATGATGTTGTTTTGACATAGGTGTGCATTGTGGGAAAATGACCACAATCAACATATCCATCACCCCACAGTTACCTTTTTTTTAAATCTTTTGAGACGGTGTTTCACTCTGTCACCCAGGCTGGAGTGCAATTGTGTGATCTCACTCACTGCAACCTCCGCCTCCTGGGTTCAAGTGATTCTCCTGCCTCAGCCTCCCCTGTGGCTAGGAGTGCAGGTGGCCCACCACCATGACCGGCTAATTTTTTGTATGTTTAGTAGAGATGGAATTTCACCAAGTTGGCCAGGCTGGTCTCGAACTCCTGACCTCAGGTGATCCAACTGCCTCGACCTCCTAAAGTGCGGGGATTATAGGCGTGAGCCACAGCGCCCAGCCTACCTTTTTTTTTTTTTTTAAATTTCTGTGTGGTGAGAACATTTAAGATCACTCTTTTGCAAATTTCAAATACACAGTACAATATTGTTAAGTATAGTCACCATGCTGTATGTTAGGTGTCCAGAACTTATTCATCTTATAACTGCAAGTTTGTACCTTTTGACCAATATCTTCCCAGTTTTCCTAGCCCCCAACCCCTGGGAATCATCGTTCTGTTCCCTGTTTCTCCACATGCAAAAGAATAAGACTGGACTCCTGCCTTACTTCATACAGAAAAATCAACTCAAAATGAACGTAAGGTTTAAAGGTAAAACCTGAAACCATAAAAATCCTAGAAGAAAACATAGAGGATAAGTGTCTTGACATTGACCTTGGCAGGATTGTTTGAATATCACGCCAACAGCACGGACAATAAAAGCAAAAATATAAGCAGAACTACATCAAACTAAAAGGCTTCTGCATAGCCCAGGAAAGTCAACAAAATGAAAAGGCAGCCTGAGGACTGGGAGAAAATATTTGCAAACCACATATCAGATAAAGGGTTAATATCTAAAACATAAGAAACTCATACAATTCAACAGGTTAAAACAAACAAATGAAACCCCCAAATAACCGATTAAAAATAGGCGAAATACTTAAATAGATATTTTACCAAAGAAGACATAAAAATGGCCAACAGATGTACAAAAAGGTGTCCAACATCACTAATCATCACGGAAATGCAAATCAAAACCACCAGTGGGGCCGGGCGCAGTGGCTCTTGCCTGTAATCCCAGCACTTTGGGAGGCCGAGGCGGGTGGATCACCTGAGGTCAGGAGTTCGAGACCAGCCTGGCCAACATGGTGAAACCCCATCTCTACTAAAAATACAAGAATTAGCTGGGCATGGTGGTGTGTGCCTGTCATCCCAGCTACTCGGGAGGCTGAGACAGGAGAATCGCTTGAACCTGGGAGGCGGAGGTTGCAGTGAGCCGAGACCACATCACTGCACTCCATCGAGCCTGGGAGACACAGCCAGACTCTATCTCAAAAACAAAACGAAACAAAACAAAACAAACAAACAAACAAAAAACCACCATGGGATGGTGTTAGGAACCTAGCCGCCTGTTAGGATGGCTAGTATCAAACAGTGAAGACAAATTGTCTTACATGCAAGAAGGAAAAAGTGATCTGTGTTTGTCTTGCAGACGGAGTGAGGTGTGTCCTCAACAAATGGGATGGTGTTTGTTTTCTTGTCTCTGCAGGAATGTGCTTATGCTAACGTCGAGTTATACAATGGGAAAAAATAATAAATGTACCTGTTATCATCACCATTGATTGAGTGGATTAAATTTAGAACTGAAATATGTCTCACTATAAATGACAAACAACTACAAAACACTGGGAAACTGGATTTTTAAAAATTTTTTATTTATTTAATTTATTTTTTTTACAATCAAGACATTTGCTTAGGCTGTTTTTCCTATGAGGTAGCTTTTTATAAGGGATAGAAAGTAGCAGATATATAGGATAAAAAAGTCTGACGATCTAATTAATAACCTGAGAACTATAGTTAATAATAGTGTGTTGTATCACAATTTGCCATTGCAAAAATATGGAACCAGCCCAAATGTCCATCAGTCAACGAAGTGGATATATAAACTGTGGTATATATATAAATGATGGAATACTACCCAGCCATAAAAAGGAATGGATTAATGGCATTTTCAGCAGCCGGGATGGGATTGGAGACTATTATTCTAAGTGAAGTAACTTAGGAATGGAAAACCAAACATCCTGTGTTCTCACTCCTAAGTGGGAGCTAAGCTATGAGGATGCAAAGGCCTAAGAATGACACAAGGGACTTTGGGGACTCGGGGGCAAGAGAGGGAAGGGAGTGAGGGATAAAAGGCTACAAATTGGGTTCAGTGTGTACTGCTCAGGTGATGGGTGCACCAAAGTCTCAGAAATCACCACTGAGGAGCTTGCCCATGTAACCAAATACCACCTGTTCCCCAATAACCTATGGAAATAAAAACGAAAACAAATTTTAAAAAAGCAAAATGAAATAGTGTGTTGTATTCAAGATTTTTGCTAAATATGTAGATCATAGCTGCTCTTGCTACAGAGGAGAAAAAAGATTTGTAACTATGTGAGATGATAGATAGGTTCATTTGTTTCATGATAGTAACCATTTACCATATATGTATCCCATAAAGTCATGCTGTACACCTTAATATACATTCATCTATTTAATATTTAATATATATAAAAATATACATAATTTAATATACATAAAATCTATTTAAAAAGTTGCAGGGCTGGGCGTGGTGGTTCATCCCTGTAATCCCAGCACTTTGGGAGGATGAGGTGGATCACTTGACCTCAGGAGTTGCAGACCAGCCTGGGCATCATAGCAAGACCCTATCTCTACAGAAACTAATCATAAGAAAAAAGCCAGGTGTGGAGGTGCGTGCCTGTGGTCCAAGCTACTTGGGAAGCTGAGGTGGGAGGATCACCTGAACCCAGGAGTTCAAGGCTGCAGTGAGCTGTGATGGCACTACTGCACTCTAGCCTGGGTGACAGAGGGAGACCGTCTCTAAAATACACAAATAAATAAATAAAATAACAATTACAAGTTAGACAACTAAATGACCTTTTTCTTTCACTCTTGGCTGGCCACTCATGTAAAATGCAGCACTTGAAGAAATAAATATGCATTCCTGGCCCCTGTTTCGGAAAGGTTCATTTCCATAGAAACTTGGTTAATTTTATTCATAGTCAAACAATGAAATAAATAAGAGAATTTAAAAGATGCTCGTTTCTTCATTGCTGTTTTACAAAGACATATTGAATTATAAGATGATCGCAATTCCAGACACCTGCCTTGAAATTGTTACAGAAATTTCTCGTTTTTTTGTTTTTTTTTTTTGCTTCTCTCTGTGTGTCCTAAAACCATTTGTCCATCAGGTAATCACAGACGGGCAGATATATGTATTTTTCTGTTTCCCTAACTTCAAATGCTGCCTGAAAATGATGACTGCTTGGCAAGGCTAAGTTCCAACATTCCGTTTCCCGGCATTATGTAACACAAAATCAGGTTTCATAGGGTTTTCTTAGATCTGTTTCCCCCTGTTTCATAAGATTTCAAGAGTCCTATAATTTATTATGTGGCTGGTGGAAGAAAAATATGCACAGAGTAGATGGGTGTGTGTAACCTAAACATTTAGGGCTGTCTTGACAACGACTCAAACCTACCGAGATGCTTTGGGGAAGTAGGCGGAATGTCCTATTATTGGGAATTTTGTAAGATGAGAGCCTCCCAGTTTCTTTTAATTGCATTGAGTGGGTGAATACATCAGGAAAGAAAAGAAAGGAAAAAAAAAAACATAAAAAAGAGCCCAGATTGAAAGCAGTGCTGTTTTTGCCATCCTCATTAAATCAAAGCGTGTGGGGACAGCAGATCGTCTGAGGCCAGTGGGCACCCAACCAGGAGGCTGATTGTTTTCCTGATAAAACACAACTAGAAAATAATGGCTTCCAGCTCCATCATGTCCCTGCAAAGGACATGATCTCTTTCCTTTTTATGGCTGCATAGTATTCCATGGTGTTCATGGACCACATTCCTTTAACCAGTCTATCATTGATGGGCATTTGGTGGATTCCATGTCTTTGTTATTGTGAATAGTACTTCAGTGAACATACATATGCATGTATCTTTATAGTAGAATGATTTATATTCCTTTGGCTATTATATATATATATATATTTTTTTTTTTTTTTTTTTTTTTTTTCTGATAGTGTTTCACTCTTGTTGTCCAGCTGGAGTGCAATGGCGCAATCTTGGCTCACTGCAGCAACCTCCGCCTCCAGGTTCAAGTGATTCTCTTGCCTTGGCCTCCCGAATAGCTGTGATTACAGGCACCTGCCACTATGCCCAGATAATTTTTGTATTTTTCGTAGAGATGGGGGCTGGTCTCGAACTCTTGACCTCGGGTGATTGGCCAACCTCGGCCTCCCAAAGTGTTGGGATTACAGACGTGAGCCACTGCGCCGGGCCTCCTTTGGGTAGATATTACTGGGATTATATATTATCCTAGTATTGGGATTGCTGGGTCAAATGGTATTTCTGGTTCTAGATCCTTGAGGAATTGCCACACTGTCTTCCACAATTGTTGAACTAATTTACACTTCCACCAACAGTGTAAGAGCGTTCCTATTTCCCCACAGCCTCGCCAGCATCTGTTGTTTCTTGACCTTAGGGGAGGGGAACAACATACCCTGGGGCCTTTGGGGGTGGATGGGGACAGGGGGAGCATCAGGAAAAATAGTTAATGCATGCTGGGCTGACAGGTGCAGCAGACCACCATGGCACACGTTTACCTATGTAACAACCCTGCACATCCTGCACGTGTACCCCAGAACTGAAAATACAAATTAAAAAACAATGTGGGACATTTGCAAGAGATGAATGGCGAAGAAACTTGATGGATAATGACAAGAAAGTTTCAGGGCTGAGTACCAAACACACATGAATTATACCCTGGACTTTGTTTCTGTATTCGGATTTGACCACTGTCATGGATGGTATATGCTGGCATGCTTGGAATTTACTCTTTGAATATATCTTTTTATAGTGCTAAAAAAACACAACTAGAGCTTCCTTTCCAATGAAACGATTTTTTTTTAAAGAAATGAAGTTCTGTTATATGCTTCTATGCGGATGAGCCTTGAAGATGCTGTGCTCAGTGAAAGAAGCCAGACACAAAAGGCCACACAGTGTAGGATTCCACTTACTGGAACTTATCAGAGCAGGCAAGCCCGTAGAGCCAGCAGGCAGATTGGTATCTTCCAGGGGCTGGGGAGGGGAGGAGGGGAGTGGCTGCTTGGTGGGTCCAGGATTGCTTTTAGGGTGATAAACATGTCTTGGAACCAGATAGCGGTGGCCGTTGCACAACCTTGTGAAGACACTAAATGCCACTGGGGAGTTCACTTTAAAATGGTCATTTTTACGTTAGGGGCATTTCAATTTGATTGAAAAACAAACAAATCTGGCTGAGCACAATGGCTCACACCTGTAATCCCAGCACTTTGGGAGGCTGAGGTGGGTGGAACGCTTGAGGTCAGGAGTTCGAGGCCAGCCCGGCCAACATGGTGAGACCCCATCTCTACTAAAAATACAAAAATTAGCCAGGCGTAGTGGCAGGCACCTGCAGTCCCAGCTACTCAGGAGGCTGAGGCAAGAGAATAGCTTGAACTCTGGAGCGGTGGTTGCAGTGAGACAAGATGGTGCCACTGCCCCTCCGGGCGACAGAGATTATAGCTCAAAAATAAATAAATAAATAAATCCAAAAACAAATATGCCAGCCCAGTTCTTCTTCACTCCAGATTTTGCAAGACAGTAAATGAGATAGCATTTGGAACTTGGCGAACTTCCCCAGTGAACCTATAGCAGCTTAGAAAGATAAATGTGCAGAGGTAAATGTGCAGAGAAGATACTCAATCCCCAAGGCAGGGTTACTCATACAGAAAAGAGAGATGGAGGCTAGAGTCCCAGGAAATATCCAGTTGCACACAATGCCTTAAAATGCAAAGAACTGGTGGGCCACGGTGGCTCATGCCTGTCATTCCAGCACGCTGGGAGGCCGGCGGGGGATCACTTGAGGTAAGGAGCTTGAGACCAGCCTGGCCAATGTGGTGAAACCCCATCTCCACTAAACACACAAAAGATTAACCAGGCATGGTGGCGGGTGCCTGTAATCTCAGCTATTTGGGATGCTGAGGCAAGAGAATCTCTTGAACCCAGGAGGGGAAGGAAGGTTGCAGTGAGCTGAGATCGTACCACTGCACTTCAGCCTGGGCGACAGTGAGACCCCGTCTCCCCCAATCCCCCTCCAAAAAAAAGCAGATAATTCAGGCCCCAGAAGGGCTTTAGAGGCTCGGGGAAGGGGACATGATGGAAAATGGGATTCAGAAGAAGGAATAAGAGGAACATGCCATAAAAGCCTGGATTCTTGGAAAGAGCCAAGGAAAAAAGAACCTCTAGGTGACTCAGAATCACTGTGTATTAGTAGGTTGGTGCAAACGTAGTTGCGGCTTGTGCCACTGAAAATAACAGCAAAAACAAAGAAAAACCAATAGGGTGGGTGTGTATCTATACCTATATCATCTATATCTGTATCATCTATATCTACATTTATATCTATGTGTCTACTTCTATATATCAATAATACAAATATTAACTTAATTTTGAAAATTACACTTAATTTAAAGAATTCATTGTTTAAAACCAGTGATAAAACCAACAATATTCTAAGATATTTATCCAACTCGTCTAAGTTTTGTCATTGTTCTACACAAGGGTTTCTCAATCTTGGCACCATTGACACTTGGACCAAATTATTCTTTGCCCAAATATCAATCTGTAGATATCGATATCAGTAGATACACAGACATTTATTTTAAGGAATCGGCTCATGTGATTGGGGGGATTGGAGAGTCCAAAAGCGGATGGAGTGGGCCAGCAGGCAGGGGACTCAGGGAAAGGTTGCAGTTTGAGTCCAAAGGTTGCTGGGTGGCAAAATGCCTTTTGGCTTGGGGGAAGTCAGTCTTTGTTCTAGTCAGGTCTTCAACGGATTAGACTAGGCCCACCCGCATCATGGAGGGCGACCTGCTTTACTCCACAGATAGAAATGTTCATCTCATCCAAAAACACCCTCACAGTAGCATCCAGGATAGCATTTGACCACATGTCTGGGCACTGCGGCTCAACCAAGTGGACACATGAAATTCACCATCACACCAACCAAGTGGATGCATGAATGAAATTCACCATCACACCAGCCTGGTGGATACATGAAATTCATCATCACGCCAGTCAAGTGGACATATGAAATTCACCATCACACTAGCCAAGTGGACATATGAAATTCACCATCACACACTATGATAAACTGAATCACAGATGGTAAGGAAATGAAGTCACAGGTCTATGTCAGTGGTTGTCAGTTGGGGTGATTCTGAACCCCATCCCCAAACCCCAGGGGGGCATTCAGCAATGTCTGCAGGTACTTTTGGTTAATACATCTGGGGAGAGCACTACGTGCATCTGGTGAGCGGAGGCCAGGGATGCTGCTTAACACCCTGCAATGCACAGGCTGGTTCCCAGAATAAAGAATTACTTTTCTCAAATATCAATAGTGCCAAGATTGGGAAACCCTGATATGCAGTAATAACAAAAGTTATAACAGGTAACTTTATGACTAGTTAGACATTTAGAATGTTGTTGATTTTATGACTAGTTTAATCAAGGTGTATTTTTTGAAAAGTAAGTATATATGTTTTATTTATGAATATTATATATTTGCTATTGTATTTTGATACGTTCATGTTATTAAGTGACATCTCTCTCTAACTGTGTCTATGTATATATTGATCTCTCATCTATCCCATTCAGGAGGCTCCACCCTCACGACCTCATCACCTTCCAAGGGCCTCAGCCCCTAACACCATCATCTTGGGGGTGAGGATTTCAACACAGGAATTGTGAGGGACACAAACATTCAATTCAGTGCACATGATTGTACAGTTTTGTCAAATCCCCCAAAGTAAGATGCATTCACATTCATTTTCTGAAAGATGACTTCTGAAATTTTGTAAGCTTCAGCTCCCACAAAACTGCGTCTAATCCTAAATGCAAGGAGTGTATTCCTGGTTTTGATGGTGGTAGTTACGGCCACGGTTGTTTCTGCCTTCCCAGTCAAGGAGATCCTGGGATGCTCTGAGAAGCTACTGCACAGGATTCAGTGAGGAGTGAACTTGCTCATCTGTAGAATGTGGTTGGCCTTTCTTTCCTTCTGGGAGCCAACTCCCCTGAGAGGAGAAATTCACCAAGCATCCTTTTTATTTTTTAATTTAATTTAATTTTATCTTCCTAATTTTATTTTTTTAGAGACAGGGTCTCACTCTGTCACCCAAGCTGGAGTGCATTTTTTATTATTTATTTTATTTTCCGAAGTTTATTTTGTTTAGAGACAGGGTCTCACTCTGTCACCCAAGCTGGAGCGCATTGGTGCAGTCATAGCTCACTGCAGCCCCCACCTCCTGAGTTCAAGCGATCCTCTTACCTAAGACCCCTGCGTAGCTGGGACTACAGGCGGATACCACCAGGCCTGGCTAATTTTTAAAATGTTTTTAGAGATAGGGTCTTGCTCTGTTGCCCAGGCTTGTCTTGAACTCTTGGGTTCAA
This sequence comes from Trachypithecus francoisi, assembly GCF_009764315.1. NCBI lineage: Eukaryota > Metazoa > Chordata > Mammalia > Primates > Cercopithecidae > Trachypithecus > Trachypithecus francoisi. The sequence continues at coordinate 128,745,332 of NW_022681471.1, read as the reverse complement.
GTAATCCTAATACCTCAACTTGCCAAAGGGCTGGGATTAAAGACGTAAGCCGCCGCTCCAGCTATGCCAAGTATACCTGTTCACCATTCTCCAGTGCCCTTCGTATCTGTATACATTTTATTTGGTTGGATCAACAGAAAGGATTAGGTTGAGATTCTTTGACTATGCTCTGTGCAAGGATTGCAAATTTCAATGACTATTAGAAATACAGTGTCAGTTGCAGGCTAATTGTGATTTAGATTCAGAATTATGACAGATACAAAGTAGGAAGTTCATGACAGCATTCCTCTATTTGCAATTTTAAGCAAATTCTCCTTATTCTTATTTTTTGAAGGTCTAATATCTACTGGGATTTAAATTTGCAATGTGAGATAATGATGCCCTGTTTCCTAAAATACTATAAAAATAAGTTTTAGCCATGTTTTCCATATTACAAATTAAATTGCTGCCTAGTGAAGACCTCTGGAGCCAGGCTGGAGAATAACTGTGCTTATTGTCTGTCTGTTACAGTTTGCCCAGGACTTTTGTGGTTTTAAAGCTGAAGGTCCCACATCCTGGGGAAACCCTTAGCCCCAGGCAAACTAGAAGGTTCCTTGCTGTCATAGGAACCTATGTGTTATCCCATTCAGAGAGTCCTTGACTCAGACTGTGGTTGTCTAATTGATGCAGGGCAGGTGAGCCCCCAAACTGGGGCTTAGCCTGGGAGGGTTCTTGGCTTCACTCAGGAAAAAATTTCAGGGTGAGCCCATGGTGTTAGACAGCAACTTGCAGTGCAGTGGGGTCATCTCGGCTCACTGCAACCTCCACCTCTAGGGTTCAAGTGATTCTCCTGCCTCAGCCTCCTGGTAGCTGGGACTACAGGTGCACATGACCACACCTGGATAATTTTTGTATTTTTAGTAGAGATGGGGTTTCACCATGTTGACCAGGCTGGTCTCGAACTCCTGATCTCAAGTGATCCGCCCACCTCAGCCTCCCAAAGTCCTGGGATTACAGGCGTGAGCCACCACCCACTTTTCCTGAAGTGGCAGTGCACAGCAGCAGCAGCAGAGGTGCTGCTCCTGGCAGAGCAGGGCTACCCAATAGGCAGTGCGTCCCGAGCAGCAGCTCAGAGGCAGTGCTGGAGTCATATGTATACCCACTTCTAATGACATGCAAATTAAGGGCAAAATTATACAGAGATTTTGAGAACATGAGTAGTAACTTCCATGTTCTCGGATCATTGCCATAGAAAGGGGTGGTAACTTCCGGGCATTGCTATGGTAACAGCAAACTGACATGGCACTGGTGGGCGTGTCTTGTGGAGACGAGCTATTGCCACTCCCTATTTTAGCTAGTCTTCACTGTGCTCCAGAGTCTCAGTCCCTGCCTCTGGAGTCAAGTTGGGTCTCCTACTTCATAATGAATGGCCTCTTAGGTGATGAAGAGAAATCCATTGCTCTCTTTGTTTCACGTGAATCCACCACCCACTGACTGGGGAGCTTGGGATGAAGATTTAGGTAACCCAACAGAGAAGTCCTCCCAAAAGCCCACGGGGCCACCCTTCTGAAGCTCCACTTCACCTGCCCCTGCACACCCCGTCCTGCCTGATACTCAATTCTTCTTTTTCTCGTGAATAAAGACACACGTTTTTCTCCCTTGACACCGTGCAGGTTGGGATTCTGATAAGAATTAGAATGCTGCAGATCAATCACCTAGTCCAGTCCTTCTCAAAGTGTGGGCATTTAAGGCTGGATGAATGACCCTCTGGGGTGCGGTGTCCTGTGCACTGCAGGGTGTTGAGCAGTGTCGCTGGGCTCCACCCACCAGGTGCCAGGAGCACCCACCACCCCAGTTGTGACACCCAAAGGTGTCTCCAGACATTGTCGAGTGTCCCTAGGGACATAGTTGCCTGTGTGGAGCACCGCAGGGTTCGATGAACACAGCAAGGACCACTGACAATGTGAGCATCTATGTCACCGTCTGCTGTCACTCGCTGGAACCAGAAGGGACGATTTGCAGCCAGCACAGCTTTTCCCCATGCCAGGCTTCCTGCAGAGGTTCCTTCCCAACACACTGGAAAGTCCCTGGCTCTCGGAGTGAGTCTCAGATCCTCCTGGCTTCATGGGTCCAGCAATTAAATATTGCCACATACCTTTTCCTTCAGCTCTAAAAATTGTGTGTGGACCTGAAAATTAAAAAGAAAAGAAAAGTGGTGCCAAGCAGAAGAAGGCAGAAAAAGCCTGCTCCATTGTTTTGCGGACGGAGACCCCGGAGATAGAGAGAGAGAGAGAGACAAAGAGAGAAAGCAATCCCAACGTTACAAGAATCGGCTGCACGACCATCCCATGCCTTCAGGAAAACCAACACAAATGCCCCCGTGGAATCATTTTTAACCACTGTAAACTTTTGTAGAAATCTCAGGCATGATTGGTTCTGTTGTGGCTGGTGAATCATATTATACGTGGTGCTGGTGCATCTTGCAGAACGCTTAAAAGATAAGTGGACCACATAGATTTGAACATTACAAATTGGAACATTAAAAAAAATTCCATGGTTGCTTAATTCTTGGAAACAGAAACAATTTACTTTATAGTCATTTGAACTGTAAACCTAGCTAGTCGTTGTATACAGAATGTTTGTGGGTATTGCTGACTGGCTGTGTGGATTATGAAACAGCTAGAATAAATCAACAAGAAACCTTGGCAGATGTAGTTGCCTTCCTCCTTATGCAGAGCTTTAAAAAATGTTTGATGTAACAGGTATGTGAGATCTTTTCTGTTTAAACAGTCTGCACAAGAGGGCAGTGCATACCACTTAACAAGGTTTTCCCTGCGGACGTGGAAGTTTATTTTTGGTGGCAGAGAGGGAGGTTCAGTAGATTTTTCTTACTCTGCTACAGAAATAACTTCCCATAGAGCATTATGACTCTTGTGTATCGTGTATCTATTATTATTGATATTTATTATGTATTTTATAGAATAAACATAATTCACCTCCACTTTTGAAAGATCTGATCTCTTTTCTTTCACTAACTCAGGAATCCAATAGTGAGACATGACTTACCCCATGCCACATTTACTGTTTGGCTCAGATGAAAATATCAATTAGCCTTTAACAAAGAAAATAAAATGTCCTATGAATGAATATTCATGACAAGGTGTCCATGCGAAGGGCTGATCATCAGATACCTAGCACAGTTCATGAGGCTTTTTTCTCTAAAGAAAAAAGCATGAAATTTAGCTTTTGAGGTACATTTGACTTCCACCAATGTTGTTTTTGAGTGTTGACAAGCAAAAGTTAGATTTTTAGAGAAGGCTGGTGTTGGTAGCAAAAGTTAAATGTTCTAGTCCCATCCCATAAAGTGAAATCCTGCATTTCCAATATAAAGCTTTCCAACGCTTTTTTTTTTTTTTTTTTTTTTTTTTGAGACGGAGTCTGGCTCTGCCGCCCAGGCTGGAGTGCAGTGGCCAGCTCTCAGCTCACTGCAAGCTCCGCCTCCCGGGTTCACGCCATTCTCCTGTCTCAGCCTCCCGAGTAGCTGGGACTACAGGCGCCCGCCTCGTCGCCCGGCTAGTTTTTGTATTTTTTAGTAGAGACGGGGTTTCACCGTATTAGCCAGGATGGTCTCGATCTCCTGACCTCGTGATCCGCCCGTCTCGGCCTCCCAAAGTGCTGGGATTACAGGCTTGAGCCACCGCGCCCGGCCTCCAACGCTTTTAGGTTGTGAAATTTAAAAACTTGGGTATTTTTTTAGATAAAAGCAAAATACAAATGGAAGTAGGGGACTAAGAAGTTCTCATATTTTTTGGTTTAAAAAATAATCTCCAGCCTGAGCAACATAGTGAGACCCCATCTCTAATTTTTTTTTTTTTTAATTAGCTGGTCATGGTGGCACGCGCCTGTGGTCCCAGCGACTTGGGAGGCTGAGGTAGGAGGATTGCTTGAGCCCAGGAGTTTGAGGCTGCAGTGAAGCTGTGGTTGTGCCACTGCACTCCAGCCAGGGCAACAGAGTGAAACTCTCTCAAAAACAAACAACAACAAAAACAAAATTTCAGTGACAATGATGGCCTTAGAGGCTGGGTACCTTAGAAATGATACATCTTCATGTGCACAGAAAGATCCTTCCCTTCCTTTCCTTTCCTCCCTCCCTCCCTCCCTCCCTCCCTCCCTTCCTTCCTTCCTTCCTTCCTTCCACCTTTTACTTTCCTTTGGGGTCACACACTTACAGCTAGTTTAATTTTGGAGGGTCTCAAGTTTGATCAGAAAAAGGCATGTTTCTCCTTTAAAGAAGGCAACAAGTTTCTCTCTCTGTCTGACTTTACACCTCCACAATTTCACCAAGACAGAGATTTTTATTGGGTGAGCACATATACTTAAAAGAATTACTTGAGACAAAATGAGGAACTTCACGAGAGTTGAGGGTCTTGGAATGAGCAGAGTGACTCTTGGTGAACTCCACCTTTCCCATCTTCCAAAAAAGAAAAAACAAAAAACAATTCACTCTGAGATCTAATAATACCTCTGAATTGATCATCTACGGTAATCAAAGCATTGAGGCCGTGACAACTGGTGTCTGTGTTAGGGGTTCTGCATTGTAAACTGCAGGACACATTGAGAAAATATCCTCGTCTCTAAACATTTGTTTCTCCGGGCTGGTGAAAGAGTAAAGATGTCGGAAGAATAAAAAGGATGACTGTGTGGAAACATACCCTGCCAACTTGATAAATTCACCAGTGATCACAATTGAGTGTCGTATGGAATGAAGTTTGGCTTATTAAAGAATACCAGTGTGCCCTCCAGGCATGCTTTGGATTGGCATCCACTTCTGTAAGCCAGGTTGTTTGAGGACAGATGAGTTAACTCTGCAACCGAAGATTTAATGTGCGATTTTGCTCAGGGCTATTTCACTGAGACACAGAAGATGGCAACAAGATCTACGTGATCTTGCCATAAGGGCAGCAAGTGGATGTGTCTCAGCAAATCCTTTAGAAGAATGCAGAACCATCTGACCAGGGTTCCGGAAACGTTCAGCTCCTCGTCCTGCTTGTAGAATTCCGTGCCTTGCAAGGCTGTTAGCAAGGAAGCATTCCCTCTCCTTGAGCTACGGATGGCTCTTAGCGAAGGAAGGAAGGAAGGGAGGAAGGGAGGGAGGGAGGGAGAAAGGTATCTTTCTTTGTACATGAAGATATATCCTTTCTAAGGTACCTAGCCTCTAAGGCCATCAGTGTCACTGCTTTTCAAAAACCAACAACATCATAGTCCAACTTATAAAACTCTTCTTCATATAAATCTGAGAACCTTCTGGAACACATTGAGTTGAAAAGCCAAACAATGCAAATAAACGGACCGCAAGCTCTTGCTTAAAATTGTAGTCCTCCTTTAAATGTCAACATTGCTGTTCTTCCTTCTGGCTGTTGCGCTAGTTTTTTCAGTTAGCAAACATGCTACTTACTATTTTTACTACTGTTGTTTTTCAGGAGGGAAGAGTTTAGGAAGAAATGTTGGCTTTTTTCAGAGAAGGTACACACAAAAGCTTATTTCACTAAAATTTAAGAGTGTATATTGAATACATATATTTATATGTATATTTAAGTTTGATATAAAAACATGAAAATGGTTATTTTAATTTTTTTATTTCTAATTTTTTTCAGACAGAGTCTCACTCTGTCACCCAGGCTGGAGTGCAGTGGCATGATGATAGCTCACTGCAGCCGCGAACTCTGGGGCTCAAGCAATCCTGAGCCTCCTGAGTAGCTGGGACTACAGCTGTATGTCACCATGCCCAGCTAATGTTTAAATGTCTTTGTGGATACACGGTCTTGCTATGTTGCCCAGGCTGATCTTGAGCTTTTGGCCTCCAACAATCCTCTCACCTTGACCTCTCAAAATGCTGGGATTATAGGCATGAACCATGGTGTCTCTTTTTTTAATTTTTTTTTTTTTTTTTTTTTTTAGACAGGGTCTTGCTCTGTCACACAGGCTGGAGTGCAGTGGCTCAATCTCAACTCACTGTAACCTCTGCCTCCCGGACCCAAGCCATCCTCCCACCTTAGCCTTCCAAGTAGCTAGGACCACACGTGTGTGTCACCATGCCTGGCTAACTTTTTGTAGTTTTGGTAGAGATGGGGTTTTGCCATGTTGACCAGGCTGGTCTCGAACTCCTGACCTCAAGTGACCCGCCTGCCTTGGCCTCCCAAAGTGCTGGGATTACAGGCGTGAGCCACTGCTCCTGGCCGTGTGTCTCTTTCATAAGGGTGCTAATCCCATTTGTGAGTCTCCACCCTCATGACCTCATCACCTCTGAAAGGCCCCACCTTCCACCATCATCACCTTGAAGGTTAGGGCTTAACACGTGAATTTTGGGAGGACACAGACATTCAGACCACAACAGTAGGGTTGCCATAAGAAAGTGCCACCAACAAAGTGTCTGCAGAATCACAGACTTCTGTGGTCTTAAATAACATGGGAAAGGGTCTTCTGCTCCCTGTGGGACCTTCTCCTGCCATCCTCACCCCGGTGCACAGACAGTCCTATGGCCAACCTCTGCTCATTTTTCTCCCTGTCTGTTTCCATGGGATCCCCCTGGGACACTGACCAAAGCTGAAGCTTCAGTTGACCACAGACTTCCTGTATCTCATTTACATCCCTAGTCAACAGTAAGCCCATCACAGCATCTGTCAGGACCAACCAAGGAGGCAGAGGTCCACATGGTGGACAAACGTCCCGACCGATGAGAACAGTGTAACCCCACAGGGGATGATTTAAAGCCTCGGCACCCCAAGACAGCGTTGGCCACTTCATTGGGTACAGTGGGGTCTACATGACCTACCACACAGAATCCTAAATCCCTGCACTGGACATGAATCCTGCTGCTGGCCACTAGGTACTGGATATTTGGGTGAGTGGAGATGGCTGGAATGATGGGGAAATCGAGTGAAGATGCCTGCCTATGTCTTGGTATAGACAAAAAATATTGCTATGTAGAATTTCTAGTTAATTGTTTTTTGAGACAGAGTCTTACTTTGTTGCCCAGGCTGGAGTGCAGTGGTGCAATCACGACTCACTGCAGACTTGACCTCCTGGGCTCAAAGGATCCTCCCATCTCAGCCTCCTGAGTAGTTGGGACCACAGACGTGTCCACACATGCCCGGTAATTTTTATTGTAGAAATGAGGTCTCCCTGTGTTGCCCAGTCTAGTCTCAAACTCCTGGGCTTAAGGAATCCTCCCATCTCGGCCTCCAGAAGTGCTGGGATTATAGGAGTGAGCCAAATGGCCTCATTTTTTTTTTTTTTTTAATCTTAGGAGAGGAGGCAGGGAATCACTTCTAATTCCATTCCCCTGGGTGAGCTAATCCCCATAATCTTGGACTTGGAGATGAGATCTGCTCAGTGCCATAGATAATCCCTGAGCTATTAATAATTATAAGGTTGAGAAGAAACTTAGAGCTCTGAATACCATAAAAATAGAAGCTACAAATCAGAAACAGGTTCTCATTCATGCCCACCACATGGAGATGCAATTTGTAGGTTACATCATGGACCCAAGACCTAGATTCTACTTCTTGGGGCCAGAAGTGGCTCCCATTTCACAGACTGGGAAGACTCCATTGCTACATCTGTGACCAGATATAATGAACACCAAAGTCACTTCCCAGATGGACATGAATGTCCCAATGCTGAATTCCTCCCCTGCAGTGATCTTCTTGTAACCTCACTCAAATAGCTTAAAAAACAGACGCTGTCATGTCTTCACCCTGGTCCTTCTTATCACCACAACATCTGTATTATCTCTGAAATCTTACATTTCACAGTAGTCAGCATCTGACCCTAATACTTTAGCTTTAGCCCTCTTTCCCCAGCATCCTCATAATCCTTCCCCATCTCTTTGATCTTAGTCTACTAGCCCCACCTGACTTTCTTCTTTTCTTTGATGCCTCAGGCCAGTACCAGCCCTCAGGCTGCCAGCCTGGATCAACTCTACAAACCACATCCTCTTGAGACTACCCCTGCGCTCTGATCAATCACTTACTGATTGATATGATTTGGCTGTGTCCCCTCCCAAATCTTGAATTGTAGCTTCCATAATTCCTATGTGTTATGGGAGGGACCCAGTGGGAAGTAATTGAATCATGATGGCAGGTCTTTCTCATGCTGTTCTGGTGACAGTGAATAAGTCTCACAAGATGCGATGGTTTTATAAAGGGAATTCCCCGCACATGCTCTCTTGTCTGCCACCATGTAAGACGTGACTTTGCTCCTCATTTGCCTTCTGCCATGGTAGTGAGACCTCCCCAGCCATGTGGAACTGTGAGTCAATTAAGCCTCTCTCCTTTATAAATTACCCAGTCTTGGGTATATCTTTGTTAGCAGCATAAGAACAGACTAATACACTGATCTATGGTGGTGCCTCACCCTGCCAGGTCTGTAAGCTGCCTGGGAATAGTCTCTGCACCCATGAAAAGTTCTTGCCCACATGTCAGATCAGGGGCTGCAAACCTTTGCAAGTCATGTTTGCCTCCTTTCTGCCCTGCAATTTTCTTTCCCCGAAGAACTTACTCTCTAGGTCTTAAAGGAAATTTCAGCCTTCCATGATTATCTCACACACAGATTCCTATCTTACATCCCTATGCCCCGTCTCCCTTGAGGTCTTCTTCCATCTGGCACTTCCTTCTAGTTCAATTCCTACAGGATTGCTTGGGTAATCACAAAATTATAAAAGTGAGTGTGCCATGCTCTTAAATAAAATTCTTTCTAATCAAGACATCCCATCATTTAGAGCAGGAATTGGCACACCATTTTGTTTGTTTGTTTGTTTGTTTTATAATCTGGCCAAGTATCTTTGGCTAGTGGATCATCTGGTCTCCACAGCATCTACTCTGCCATTGGGTTGAAAATACAGCCACAGAAAATATGTAAATAAATGGGTGTGGCTGTGTGCTGATAAAACTTTATTTACAAACAGATGATGGGCTGAGTTTGGCCAGTGAACCCTAGTTTGTCAGCCTCTGATTTAGAGGATAAAAAACAAATTTTAAAACATGGTCCAAGGGTGATGCTCTCTCTTGCTATGTGTTCTGATGTTTACTGCTAGTGCCTGAATTCCTTCTCTCTCCATCAACATATGCCAAGCAGCTGCTAGTGACTTGTGCATACCATTTCAGCATGAAACATGCTTTGTCAGGAGAGAGAGGAGTGATTGGCTGAACTGTATCCTCCTCAAATCCATATGTTGAATCCTAACCTCCAGGACCTCAGAATGTGACTATATTTGGAGATGGGGTCTTTAAAGAGGTGACAAAGGTAAAATAAGGTCAGTAGGGTGGTCCTTGATCCAACAGGACTGGAATCCTTATAAGAACAGGAGATGGCACAGACACACACAGAGAACAACCACATGAGGAAAAGGGAAAAGACAATGCCTAGAAGCCAGGAGAGAGGCCTCTGGAGGAACCAGCCCAGCCCACACCTTGATTTTGGACTTCCAGCCTCCAGGACTGTGGAGGGTAAATGTCTGTTATTTAGCCACCCGGTCTGTGGACCTTTGTTATGGTGGCCCAAGCATAATGCAGGCACCTTGTCCGTACCCCAGACATTATGCTGCTTTCTGCTTTCTTTGCTTATTTGGCGATGGAGCCATCCTCAAAATACCTTGTGGAATCCAGTGCTGTTGGGTTGGAAAAGGACAATGTCTCAGAGATTCGAAGTAGTAAGTCCCTCCATTCCAGCTCAAATGAGGACCAGAAGTTAACTCTGCTTGGAAATCTCATTCCCCGCCCCCACTCCTCCTTTCCTCTTCATTTGGGAGTCTGGTTTATGATAATGGGATGGCTCTGATTTTTCCATTTTGCCTTACCCCAGCAGATGCTACAATGGACGTATTTTTCTTGGTACAAGAGTGTTCACTACTTTTTATAATCAATGCTGTTTCTAGCCTGGCTGAGGGGAGTGGAAAATGGAGGCAGTTGTTCCAGAGTTTCAGATGGTTCCCAAGCTCCAGCTGTTAAATAAAAATATAGTGTGTTCTCCTTTTCTGAGAGCAGTCCAAATTGACTATGTTTTCATCAAGTTCTGTCCGTTTCTATTTTATCTCTGCTTCCTTCGCAACTTTTAAAACGTGCTGAACGATATTACTTTAAATGATACTTTATGAACCTTTCATGGAATTGCTGTGTGCACATTTTTCATGAGCCAATGTACACATTCTCTGAAGGGTAGAGACACTTGGCTGCACCTGTTTTTTTGCCACACCTGACATGTGTTTGCGTTGGCCGAGATGTGTAGACGCTACCAGGACACAATTCCAAGTCTGTGCTGGTAAAATAGCCCTGTGTGTCTTTAAAATTCACTTGTGCATAGTTTGAAGTTGAGTAGCTTAAGATGTCTTGTCCATTCTTGTTGCCTACAAGAGAGGAGAGAGACATTCAGTGTGTGCACTGGAATATTGTCATGTGATTGCAAAAACGAAGTAATGAAGAATAGAATGTACTTACATGAAAGCAGATGGTTTGATTTGCTTTTAGTTACACCCCTCTTGTTTCTAGTGTTTCCCTTCGTAGAACTTCATAGCGTTCATGTCTGTAATTGTGTCTAACTTTATTTAGCTCTTGAATACGAGTGTTTTTATCCCCAAGTTATGTGCACCTCAGATAAGCAAAATGCAATGGAAATTCTGCTTATAATTTATTTTGTATTATTTTTATTTTTATTTTTTTGAGATGGAGTCTGGCTTTGTCGCCCAGGCTGGAGTGCAGTGGTGCGATCTCAGTTCACTGAAACCTCCACTTCCCAGGTTCAAGCAATTCTCCTGTCTCAGCCTCCCGAGTAACTGGGACTACAGGAATGCGTCACTACGCCTGGCTAATTTTTGTATTTTTAGTAGAGACGGAGTTTCACCATGTTGGCCAGGCTGGTCTCGAACTCCTGACCTCAAGTGATTCACCCACCACGGCCTCCCAAAGTGCTGAGATTACAAGCGTGAGCCACTGCACCGGACCTCTGCTTATAATTTACATGCTGGCTAGTGAAAATATGAAGCAGGCGGGGTGGGAGGGTGGGTAACAGAAAAAAAATCTACTTGTTACAATCCTTTGAACTGTAAATAAGTGTTAGACTGCCTTTGCACTATTATAGATCAGGTTCTTACAAGCAATGGTGTTTCTGCTTGTTGCTTGTGGAAACCTGGCCACATTCTGTAATCTCTCTGAGCGTCCATTGTCTTATTTGTTAAGATGAAGATGAGAATAGTGCCCATCTCCTGGTGGTGCTGTGGGTTATGGGATGTGTTTCATCTTAAGAGCTTAGTAATGTCCCTGAAAGATATTGGGGAAACCCAGTACCTTGTTCTCTCTTTTTGCCCCTTATCTTCTATATTTTGATGCTGTTGTCTTGGTCAGGTAAGTAAGTATGCGTTTGTCAAAATTCTTCAGAGATAAAAGCCTTTTTAGGTCTCAGTTTTTGGGACCAGATGACAGAGTTCCCATGGCTTGGATCTTGACTCCACAAAAAAGTCCCCTCTTTACTAACTACCATCAATGAGTATTCATGTGGACCCACTAAGTCACCGTCCTGGCCCTGTGTCCTGCTCTGTCCATCCCACTGTAAGCCCCACTGTCTGAGTTCCGTGGTAGACTCTGAATCTTGGTGACTTGTCCACTATATCCAACCTCTTCTCTCCTGAGTCCAGCCCTCACTTCACGTTTATGTCATTGTTGAGTGGGGTGATGGGGCTCCACACTGCTCTGGCCACCTATCCTGATTCTGCCACTTAGTCTAGGCAGCTGGGGCCAAACTTGACCAGCACTACAGCCAAGAAAATGCACCAAATTCTTTGAGTGGTGTTAGATTTCAAGTGCTGTTTTTCACAGTGGAAGTTGGGCTGAACACACGCTTTTATATGTCAACATATAAAACATTAGGCATTTATTTAACAAGTGGCCATAGAAACAGAAGTATGTATGTACTGTCTACTGATCTATCTATCTATCTATCTAGCTAGCTAGCTAGCTATTATCTATCTGTCTATCATATCTATCATATGCATTTATCATCTATTATATCTATCATCTGTCTTATCATCTATCCTATCTATCTATTGTCTATCATTTATCATCTTCCTATCATATCTATCTACCTGTCTTCTATTTGTCTATATCTTTCTGTCAAGTAGTCATCTATTATCTTTCTATCAGTCATCTGTCTAGCTATCTATCATGTCTATCACCTATGGATCTATCATTTTCTGTATTGTCTATTTACATATCATCTCTATCATCTGTTATTGTGTTTATATGTTACCTATTAACCTATCACTTTATCTATCATCTACTTACCTTACCTATCATGTATCATCTGTTAATCTATTATTTTATTATCTATCTTTCTATCATATTCTTCTTCTTCTTTTTTTTTTTAAATGGAGTCTCACCCTGTCGCCGAGGCTGGAGTGCAGTGGCATGATCTCAGCTTACTGCAACCTCCGCCTCTCAAGTCCAAGCAATTCTCCTGCCTCAGCCTCCCGATTAGCAGGGATTACAGGCGTGCATCACCACACCTGGCTATATTTTGTATTTGTATTTGTATTTTTTTGATCTTTTTTTTGGCTTTAAGGAGCAGAGAGTTTAATAGAAAGAAAGAAGGGAGAAGAAAGATGGAAGAAGCTCCCCTGTACAGAGACAGAGGGAGGGGGCTCCAAAGCCTAGAGAGGAGACCCCATGTGCTGGGGAAAAGTGGCTGCTTATATTATTTTTTGTATTTTTAGTAGAGACGAGGTTTGGCCAGGCTGGTCTTGAACTCCTGACCTCTGGTGATCCGCCCGCCTCAGCCTCCCAAAGTGCTGGGGTTACAGGTGTGAGCCACTGCTCCTGGCATATCTATCATACTATACTGGATATATGACCGCTGTGCTCTAAAGAGGGATGGAGATAGACACAGATTGCTCACAGATCAGCATCTGAAGTGGACCTTTTTTGTTAAATGCTAAACTATAGATCTTACTAATTATTCAGCCATTGTTTGGATATTTGTTTTGCAAACTGAATTTGTAAAACTCTATCTGTATTACCTTAATTATTCATGTTCTGATAACTTACTGTGTTCCTTACCTTGAATTTTAGCCACACTCCAAGAGTTAACTTTACCCTTTCCAATATACAAGGTTTCTCCACTTCTTATTCTCCTATGCTCAGCACACATTTACTTTGAAGCAAACCCTACCTGCTTAATTTTCTCTTTAACGTGAAATGTCACTGGTTTATTCACCAAGTAGTCTTCTGAGGGCGAAAGAAAACCACTTCTTTTTTTCTTTGTGATATTTATGTCCACAAGGCATTCTAAACATTGATGTCAGTCTGCAACAGTGGTTCTTTCTTTGAACACTCACATGTTTAAGCACCATCATATGAACATGGTCGCAAATATTATTATGCCATCAAATGGAGTACAATGTAATGCTTTAAGATTTAAATAGGCTTTAAAATCAGCATGGCCAGGTTTGGTAGCTCACACTTGTAATCCCAGCACGTTGGGAGGTTGAGGTGGGAGGACCACATGAGCCCAGGAGTTCTGGACCAGCCTGAGCAACATAATGAGACCTCGTCTCTGCTAAAATCTTTTGAAAAATAAGCAGGGAGTGGTAGTGCACACTTGTTGTCCCAGCTCCTCGGGAGCCTGAAGTGGAAGGATCATTTGAGCCCAGGAAGTCACTGCTGCAATGAGCTATGATTGGACCGCTGTATTCCAGCCTGGGCAACAAAGCAAGAGCCCATCTCTATAAATAAATAAATAAATAAATAAATAATAAATAAATAAATAATCATTACCTGAAACATTCAGGTAACAGTCATCAAAACAGTAAATACCTTTTAGAAAAACAAATTCTGTTCTATTGAATTAATTAATGCGTTTATTTTGAGACAGGGTCTTGCTCTGTTGCCCCGGCTGAAGTGCAGTGGTGCAGTCGTAGCTCACCCCTGGGCTTAAGCGATCCTCCCACCTCAGCCTCCTGAATAGCTGGGACTACAGGTGTGAGCCACTGTGCCTGGCTGACACTATTGTTTTATTTAGAATCCTAAAGTGGTTGCCATGGGCTGCAACATGGGTCTCCCCTGCCCCCAGATGTTCATGTCCTAATCTCAGAAACCTGTGAATCTTTTACATTACATGGCAAACAGGACTTTCCAGATTAAGGCTCTTGAGAGGGGAGACTATTCTGGATTATTCAGATGAGCTCAGTGTAACACCAAGCTCCTTGGAAGAGGGCAGCAGCAAGGAGTCAAAGACGTGTGATGAAGAAAGCAGAGACAGAGAGAGAGAGAGAGAAAGAGACAGAGACAGAGAAAGAGAAGGAAAGACAGAGACAGAGAGGGACACACAGAGACACACACACACACACAAAGAGAGAGAGACAAAGAGAGATGGAAAAACAGAGAGACAGAGAGAGAAAGAGACAGAGACAAAGAGACAGGGAGAGACAAAGAGACACAAGGAGAGAGAGAGAGAGAGACAGAGAGACAGAGAAAGAGAGACAGAGAACGGAGGACAGAAAGGCAGAGAGAGGGAGACAGACAGAGACAGAGGCAGAAAGAGAGACAGAGGTTGAGATAGACAGAGGCAGAAGGAGAGATAGAGAGAGGCAGAGACAGACAGAGAAGGTGGAGGTGAAGCAACACTTCTGGTTTTGAAGACAGAGGAAGGAGCCATGAGCCAAGGAATGCAGGCAGCCCCTAGAAGTTAGAAAAAAGCAAGAAATGATTTCCCTGGAGCCTCCCGAAGACAGCAGCCCTGCTGACCCATTTCAGATTCCGACCTCCAGGGTGACTGGGGATGTGTGGGGAGAGTGGAGCAAGGGACAGGAGACCCAAACGCCACAGTGAACAATTGGCTTGCTTGGGAGTGAGCCTGCAGAGGAGTGTACACTGCTTTTCTAGAAGTTGGTGTTTGTGGCTCACATATCTTCAGTGACCCATCTCTAAGCTGTCATCTCTAAGCTCTCATCAAGTCGGTTATTCCATGGTATTTGGAGCAGAAACTGGTATTTGATAACTGCAGTCCATTCTCTCGCTCTCGCTCTTTTTTTTTTTTTTTTTTTTTGAGATAGAGTTTCACTCTCATTGCCCAGGCTGAAGTGCAGTGGCACAGTCTTGGCTCACTGCAAGCTCCATCTGCTGGGTTCAAGTGATTCTCCTGCCTCAGCCTCCCAAGTAGCTGGGACTACAGGTACTTGCTAACATGCCCAGCTAATTTTTTTGTAGAGACAGGGTTTTGCCATGTTGCCCAGGCTGGTCTTGAACTCCTGGCCTCAAGTGATCTTCCTGCTTCAGCCTCCCAAAGTATTGGGATTACAAGTATGAACCACTGAGCCTGCCCCGAAGTCCATTCTCAAGTGAATTCAAATTTTTTGGGGGGTGGTAATGTTTCAAACTTAGCAAGCAAACTATAGTTGCTAGCCTCTCATTCAACTAGTTGGGGCAAGTAACTAAGTTCAATAGGATTGCAGTAGAAATGTCATGGGACATTTAGGAAGAATGCAGAGAAAGAGCTAATTCACTTGGCACAGACGCCATTTTGTTCCTCACTGCTCCCTCATCTGCTTTCTGGGATGTAGATATGATGGCTGGAGCTTCAGCATTCACACTGAGTCATGAGGCAAACTTGAAGATGAAAGTCATGTATTAGGGTGGTAGAAGAGATAAAAGGAAGGGATCTAGTTCCTGAGCATCTTGAAGTCATATTTTTTTTGAACATTCTTGTTCCAAGTGGTATGTAGCATTCAGGTTTGTTGTTTTTACTTTCGCCTTTTCTGAACCTGAGATTCATCTGTTATTATTCTCTCAAGAACAACTACCTGGTACATCTTGCTGAAATATCTGGCTGTCAGTGAATACATACTGTCTCCTTTCTAAAAGTCTGACTCAGTTGTGATTTTTATTTCATAGTCATCATGCTTCTCTCGTTTATTTGCTCTAGATAGTGAACTACTAGTGCAAAGTTGTTATTATTGGAAGAAACCAAAATTTCTATGTTTTGACCCCCAAATAGGATCATGTAATTGTCAGTTTATTGAACTCTTTGGTAGAAGAGTGTGAACTTACTCTATTGATGCACCCATTTGTTTGCATGCATGTTTGGAGTGGGGGTAAATGGAAAGAGATTCTCCTTCTCTTCTTAGAGCTCTTGGTCATGCTGCCCCAGGGACTCAGCATGAGCATGGAAAGTGTGAGAAAATTAGCATTTCCCCAGCACACTTCGCAGAGTTAACTCTCCATCTTTACCAGGTACCCTTGTTGACCATTGTTTCCAAGCTAGGAAGAGTAAGCTTCCTGTTCCATTAAAGGAGGAGACCACCCCTCATACTGTCTTATGCCCAATTTCTGCCTCCAAAGAAAGAAAAAGTAAAAACTAAAAGGCAGCAATGAAACCCCCAAGCAGACAGCCTGCCGCCACACCCTGGGCCTGGTAGTTAAAAATCAACCCCTGACCTAATCGGTTATGTTATGTATAGATTACAGACATTGTATAGAAATGCACTGTGAAAATCCCTGTCCTGTTTTGTTCCAATCTAATTACTGGTGCATGCAGCCCCCAGTCACGTACCGCCTGCTTGCTGAATTGACCACGACCCTGTCATATGTACCCTCTTAGAGGTGTGAGCCCTTAAAAGGGACAGGAATTGCTCACTTGAGGAGCTCGGCTCTTGAGACAGGAGTCTTGCTGGTGCCCCCGGCCGAATAAACCTCTTCCTTCTTTAACTCAGTGTCTGAGGAGTTTCGTCTGCGGCTCGTCCTGCTACACCATTGCAGATGTTTGCTTCATGACATCTGTTTTGTGACATCAGTTATTGGATGACTGATCTTCACCTTTGCTGGAGGGTCAGAAAAATGCACAAGCCTCCTAACATTACGGTAAACAGTAGCAGTCAAGTTAAGCTGTCGTTTTGGGCAAGAAATGCCCTCATATGTGTCTAAATATTTTGAGTGCCAGTGCTACTCATCTGTTAGTTCTCCAGTTTGCCGGGGATTGAAGAAAAACGTTTCTTCCTGTTGGAAGAGTGATGATGATATCCCTGCATTGTGAAACTTCAGCCAAATCAGAAAGGTGAAATCAACAGAGAAAATCGTGCAAGTTGTATATCAAGTTGCTATTTTCCCCCTAAATTTACTTTTGGGAGACTGTGGAGCCATGGGGGTTTCTGTAGGATGGTGGAATATGAGGCTGGGTTTAAAAAGGCAAATTGAACAGTGAACAGGTTGCAAGCCTCAAGTTCCTTTATAGAAATGAATGAATGAAGATGGGGTATCCGTCAGAGCCCCACAGGGAGCACATTTCACCTAAGATGTCCAAGTGTGGAGACGTTAATAAAAGCACTGATTATGAACGAATGGGAAGAAAAGACAGAAAAAGGAGTTCAGATGAGGCTGACCAGAGAGGCTGATTCTAACCTCTGCCTGCAGGGAAGAGGCAGGAAAAGAAAGTTGTGGAATCTTCTGAGAAATATAATTTGGAGGACATGGACTGTGAGTGAGTGAGAGCTTGGGAAGATGTGGAGGCCACTTTGAGCTTGGGAGAACATGGGGGATATTGTGAGCTTGGAAGGATTCAGGAGGGCCTGTGAGCCTGGTGTGGTGCAGGTTGTTTGCAGGATGAGATTAGGGGCTTTCTCGTCCTGCTACCTGATAGCCGGTTTCCTCATTTTCTGTTCATATTAGTCCGTTCTCACATTACTGACGGCTGCTGTGATACCTTGATTCTTGTCTTCATAGTTTAAAATAATTTAAACACAGACACACAGATGAGATGCAGCATAGAGTAAATTATTGCAAAACAAAAAGAGTATTTTGCAAGTCAGTGGGAGAATAGAGAGTATACCCTGAGAAAGGAGATTCAGGGCAGGCAGCTAGTTAGGGTGAGAGAGTATTGATTATTGCTGGAGAAACTCCCTTTATGGGAGTCTTACATGATGATTCATAAGGAGGTGGAAAGAGGTGTTGCTAGTAAGCATGTTCTGGGTGGTCCTCTGGGTGCACATGCGCAGTAGCCGTACATGCTTGTTCATGGACTGCAGGTCTCATTAGCATCTTATATCTCTACCCGCAGGTGTGCTTTTTACTATTAAAATGAGAAAAGGGTCAGTTTGAGGACCAGTAACATCCCTATGAGCCAATCACCTCTCTCCAGGCCCCACCTCCAAAACTGGGGAATACAGTTTGACATGAGATTTGGTGGGAACACAGATCCAAACACTATCTCTGACTCTCCTTGAGTGCCCTTCTGATTTGCCCTAAGAAGCTCATTTTATGTTCCTGACCTGGATAGAGTGGCATCTGGTTGGTGGTGCCCGTCTCATATCACCAGGGACAAAGCAACCCCTTGTTCATCCCAGCTTGGCTTCTCATCTGTGCCTATGCCTGATTCATGCCTTGGACACATTTAAAAAAAAAAAAAAAGTAAAGCTCATTTTAGGGATAACAGCATGGCAGGAAAAGGGGCAAATCAATGGGGAATTGGACCACCTATGTAGAATAACCAGTGTAGACTTGTGTACAAAATTAGAGTTTGCATAAGGCAATCAATCATGAAGCCACACACACATGTCCCCAACAAGTGAGGATGACACATGAAAAAGTGACTCTTCCAATCCTTGGGGGAAAATATGATTCAGAATCCCTCTTCAGAAGTCACTGGTTTTTACTGTGGAGTTGTAAAAGGTCAGTCTGTGCTCCGGAAAATCCTGACGTGAGAAGGACTTGTGTTCAGTTTCCTGTTAACCCCCTTTTGGAGTCTGCCTTCTCCTTTAGCAGATAAACTCCGTCAATTCCAGGCGCTGTGCTGCAGTGGGGGCTTTGTCTTTCTTGGAAGTAAATCAGCTGGGTTTTCGAAACTGACAACCCATTTGCTGACAGTGCACTAATTTATTAATTCTTACTCAAGTGTCAATGGCTGATTGATTATGGCAACAGGCAAACAGCACTGGCATTTCACCAGACCTAACGTCGTAATAGTAGAACACCTACTGAGTGGGAATTTTCATTACACCCACAAGAGCAAGGGGATGCTATTTTATCTACAAGTTGGCTGTGAGAGAAACTGTCTGATTTGCTCTTTTGCAAACAGCATTTGTATCTACTCTCTCCCTTTTTTTCCCACTCCAAATTATTCTCTCCTGGTTTCCCACTCTCTGTCAATTATCTGATATTAACACCCTTTCCTCCCCTCCCCTCCTCTCCCCTCCCCTCCTCTCCTAGGCTCTTTTCCTTTCCTTTCCTTTTGACAGGATTTTCCTGTCACCCAGGCTGGAGTGCAGCGGCACCATCATAGCTCACTGCAGCCTCCAACTCCTGGATATATATGTATTACATATACAACAGCCATTCCTTAAAGTTATAATGAATCTGCCCTATACTAATGTACCATTTTTTATTTTATATACCATATTTTTACTGTACATTTTAATGTTTGGATGAATTTAGATACAGAAATATTAACCATTGTGTTACAATTGCCTGCAGTATTCAGTACAGTAACCTGCTATACAGGTTTATGGCCCAGGAGCCACAGGCTAGACTATATAGCCTAGGTGTGTAGTAGGCTAGACCATCCAGGCTTGTGAAAGTGCATTCTGTGATG
This sequence comes from Trachypithecus francoisi, assembly GCF_009764315.1. NCBI lineage: Eukaryota > Metazoa > Chordata > Mammalia > Primates > Cercopithecidae > Trachypithecus > Trachypithecus francoisi. Next base: position 128,725,730 of record NW_022681471.1, on the reverse strand, counting down.
TTCACACGATGAGGAAATCACCTAAGGACACAGTTATCAGAATGTATCTCTGTTGTTAAGTGGCACATGACTGTAGCCTTTCCCACTACTATGGTCTGAATGTTCATGTATTTTCCAAATTTATCCTAACCCCCAAGGTTATATTATTAGAAATTGGGGCTTTGGGGAGGTGATAAGGTCATGGGGGTAGAGTCCCATAAATGAAATCAGTGCCCTTATAAAAGGGACCCCCCAGAGAGCTCCCTCACCCCTTCCACCATGAGAGAACACAGTAAGAAGGTGCTGTCTACAAACCAGGAAGGAAGTCCACACCAGACACTAAATCTGCCATGTCTTGATCTTGGACTTCCAGAGTCCAGAACTGTGGGCAATTAATGTCTGCTGTTTATAAGCCACTCAGTATACTGTATTTTGTTATGGAAGCCCAAGCTGACCAAGACAGTTACAGACTGAGATCTGAAAAATCACATGGTTTTGGGCATGAAAAAAAAATATGAGAGACAGGACTGGTGGAGGTTTTTTCTGGGAATTTAGTCTTTAATTTGAGTTCCATTCCAGAGGCCATTTCTTACTGTGACTGGAAATGTCTGAGTAGCCTGTGTTCTCTTTCTTTGTATTCCTGCTCTGATCTTATCTTCTAGTCTCCAACCAGGAAGTTTAATCTTGACAGGTACTAACAGAAATGAAGAATGTGACCATTTCCTCCAGGGTAACTGTGTATTTTAAGTTCTCTGAAACAACTAGCATGCATCATTTTGTACATTCTTATTTTGTAAATAAAACCTTCTACTTTCAAATGATAACATGCTATGGATGGAAAAGTCTCTTCAGTGCATGATCTGACTTTCGTTTACTGTAATTTGGTGATTTGATGATAATCAGAGAGGAATCATAGCATTGATATACCTGCTGGGGACATTAAAATGGGATTGAGACAGAGTGAAATCCCAACTGGGGAACAATGATGTGAAAACCGTGCCTGTCTACAACAGCTCTTGGGCTTAGGAAAATCTTCACATAATTTCTTGTAGAAACGGCTGCTTAAGGGCGGCAGGCTGTTGAGGTCTGCAGTTTGTCTGGTCTTCTTCTGACAGTTTATAACAGATTTTTTTCTCAGCATATACTGCTTGCACACCCGCATTTGGGCAGGCAGATGTCTGCAGGTGGAAGCTGACATTTTGCTTAAGGGATACTGTGCAAACAGTGCCTCATCTTGCACCCAGCCAGGAAATATATATCGGTAACTGTGACCACATGTGTATGCTATTTAGTGATGTCATGAAAGAGTTGCTTATGCTGTAGTCAAAAAAAAACGGGTGAGGTTAATGGACTTGGGGAGTTTTAATCTTGGATAGCCTAACACTTTGGTGAACATAAAGGCAGTCTGGATAACCCATTGAGACTATATATCTTTTGTTGCAGAAAAGCATCTATAAGCTTGAAATACACATCTTTGTTACACGTATGGAGAATGTGAAGGCTTTCTTTCTTCCCAAGCATGTACAGCTAAGGCTACATTTACTAAATCCCAAATAAATTGAGTGCAAAGAAACTCCAATAGTAAGAAATACCACTAAAGGAACAAGACATATCCTCTACAGCATATGCTATGTTCTTCTTCTGCTTAGTCTTGCTAAAAGCAAATAATTTTAATTCATAAGTGGATAGTCTTGAAGGTATCTTCTTTGTTTATAGACTGAGGTTTACAGAAACTAAACAAATGTAAGCATTGTTGTTATCTACAAACAAAATCAAAGCTGATAAATTCAGATTAACTGTAATTATCTGGATGTTTTAAGCAAAAATGTCTTTCTTTTGAAACAACCCAATATCAGAGAGCAAAGCATGAACTAGAATTAGATTATCTCAGTACAGACCTAGTTTCCCGTTTTACTGGCACTGTACTAAGTTGTTTAATAGGTGAATTACTCATAATATGCTGGTTTGATTTTTATCTTTTCAGGACAGAATTATAATGATTTTTTAAACATTTTTATTTTTATTTTATTTTACTTTTTTGAGATGAGGTCTCGCTATGTTTCCCAGGCTAGTCTTGAACTCCTGGGCTCAAGCAATCCTCCCACCTTGGCATCCCAAAGTGCTGGGATTACTGGTGTGAGTCACCATGCCCGGCCTACAATAATTTTTTTTAAAGTGCATCAAATTGTGTTTGCATTCTTTTGTTCCCCTCAAAATATTAGATGGAATATTGCATAATATATCTAACTTGTTAAAAGAAGTCATTTAAAACTCAATAGTGTAAATCTGACAGTGTTTAAGCTGGCTCAAGGTTTTGCATTAAATAGAAAACAGACCGATGCACACTCCAAACATCTTACATTGGGGTTTCAAGAGATAGAAGCAAGAGTTGACCCAACTGTGTTTGAAAATTTCCAGAATCTCTTATCTCAAAGGTATGCTGCTTTGATGTTTTGACAATTCTGATGGCAAGATGCTTTCTAGTAGGTTGATTTATGCTTGGGCTGTTCCCTCAGCTCCGTCTCCTCAACTCAGGGAGTTTTGCAGGCTTCTCTTAGTTTCTGCCTTCCAGTCATAGCCTGGAAATGCTCTCAAGGCAGTGAGCTGGGGCCACCATAGGTCTTTTGTTTTTCTGCTTCTAGAGAATCACTGTCCTTTTTTCTCTCTCTCTTTTGAAAATTTATTTATTTTCCCTTTGTTTTTAAATTAATCTTTTGAGAATCACTGCCCTTAACTGCCTGGTATCCAGTCTTGAAAACAGTTCTTCCTTAAATGGTTGACTCTTTACTTTTTGGTCATTTGAGGCTGGAGGGAAAACTCTATTTATGTTACTCCATCTTGACTGGAAGCATAAGTATGCTGGCCAGCTTACACTGGTTTGCCTGTGGCTTTCTTGTTTTAGCATTGAATATCCACATCCCAGGGTGTGTTCAGCACTGAACCCCTAAGTTCTGAGTCAACTAGATGGTTGACCACCCTCAGTGAATGTCCAGATGACATTCTTACACTCTACTTCCTTGATCTCTCTGGTTTTCTAGTAATGGTAGACAGTCCAAGTTATTCTGCTTCTTTGTTAAACTTATATAAAATGCATGCTATTCCCAATGTCTGAGAGCTAAAGGTGCTGTCTCTATTCAATGGATATCATTATAAAGTTTATCATTTTTTATGGTTTATGAACTAAACAAAATGACACTTAAGAGGTGACCAATTAAGTAACATGAAGCTATATGTGTGTGTGCATATGCGTATATATGTGTGTGTGTGTGTGTGTGCTTATTATTATATATATCAACAGCATCAGACAAATCTGGCTCAACCTTCATGTAACAAAATTGTGATTTGTTCTTCAGTTGCCATGAACCTCCACACTGAGGATCATGTAACCTGAATGTGCCCAGACGAACCAAGCATGCAACTTGAGAGAAAGCTAACCTGAGGAGTAGGGACTGAATTAAGAAGCAGACACCACAGGTCAAGATTCAGGATCCTGGCCGGGCGCGGTGGCTCAAACCTGTAATCCCAGCACTTTGGGAGGCCGAGACGGGCGGATCACGAGGTCAGGAGATGGAGACCATCCTGGCTAACACGGTGAAACCCCATCTCTACTAAAAAATACAGAAAACTAGCCGGGTGAGGTGGCGGGCGCCTGTAGTCCCAGCTACTCGGGAGGCTGAGGCAGGAGAATGGCGTAAACCTGGGAGGCGGAGCTTGCAGTGAGCTGAGATCCGGCCACTGCGCTCCAGCCTGGGCCGCGACAGAGCGAGACTCCGTCTCAAAAAAAAAAAAAAAAAAAAAAAGATTCAGGATCCAATCAGATTGAACCCTGCCATCACCCAATGGCAAGATCCAATTAGGTCATGCCTTATGGCATCACTTCATTGCAAGGTCCAATTAGATCTTGTCTAATTACCTTGTGCTTATAAAACCTGACCCAAAGCCCAGCTCGCAGACACAGATTTGATGAGCATTACTTCCTATCTCTTTGCCAGCTGACTCACAGTAAAGCTTTTCTTTTGTCAAAAGCCAGTGTTACGGTATTAGTCCCTATGTGCATTGAGCAGCGAGTTCATTGATTGTTTGGTCATCTATAGCTCTGTCTGTAGCTATAGGTACTCAGCTACAGAAACATCATGGCTGTGTGCTGCTAGTAATCATGCCGAACATGTGCTATAAGACCAGAAGGTCTTTATGGGTTCTCTGATCACCATAATCCAATACAAAACGTTCTTTTTTGAAGTTGAGCAGAAAGAGAGATGAGCAGAAATCACTTAGTGGGTTGAGGAGAGTAATGCAAAAGATTTGGAGAGTAGGAGGAGGAAGTGGGCTGGATAAACACAGTAGGGGCTACATGTTGGCTGCTTCCATAGAGACTGTTTCTGAGGCGAATGCACTCATGCCAGGAAACAAAATAAAGAGATATTTTAGTTTATGAGTGTATCTACTTTCCTAATGTGCAGCTGTTTATTAACATTAATGGGTGTCTGGTTTTTTTTTTTCACTCCATCCAAATTTAAAGCTTCATAGAATCCTAAACTTCAGTGTTGGAAGCAGCCCGAAACCCAATCACCCCACTTCTTTCAAGCAGACTTCTTATCCAGGATTAGAAATCAATATCCCAGGGAGAACATTATCAAAATTCGTGCACCTATTCTTTTTCAGTAGATCTGGGGGAGGGGAGAAAAATCATAGCTACCTATTTAAAAAAAATTCCAGATGGATCTTCCTGATGTGTACCTTAAAGAGTCACCATTCTAGGGAAAAAGAGGACCTTAAAAATACTTGTGTTTTCCACTTGATCATGCCCAACAATTATGTGAATGAGAAAATGACATATTTTGCAACTAACCAGCCAAGCTGAAAAGATTTTTTCCTTCTGTATGTTCATTAGCAAATCGGGACAATTTAACTCGCATCCTAGCCAATTTCTGCAGAAGCTGGGGCTGCGTGTCTTTAGCTGGTTTACAACGATACAAGCAGCTGTATCTCCACTGGATGGAATGCACTGTCTAACACATGGCATGCAAAACAGGATATGAGAGCATTTTGGCAAGCAAAGGGACTCAGCTTCAAGGAGCTCTGGGGCCTCTCAGCATCCACTCTGCCCCCACTACCTGCTGACAACTCACATCAATGCCTGGATGTATGGATCTTGCTGAAAAATCAAAAACGTAACTGGGAAATAGAAATGCAGAGATTCAATATTGTGCAAGGTAGGAGGAAGGCAGGAAGGAGACTTGCCAATAAGATAAATGTTGAATGAATAACTGTACATAATCTGCCTATGGTTGGGCTGATGGTAAAAAGTACGAAGGATGTTT